>NC_045774.1:76670500-76933000 GCF_008692025.1 Phocoena sinus
TCAGTTTTATCAGATTATAAATCTGCCCTTCGTTTTCATAAAAGAAATACAATAACCAAAAGGAGGAGGAAAAGAAATAGAAGCAGCTCTGTTTCCAGTAGCGCTGCATCAAGGTATTTGATTTCTTTTAAATATCATCAACTGATCTATAACTTTGTCATCTAAATGATAGAACTTGGTGTTTTTTAATACTTCCTTTACTATTCCCTATATTGCAGAATGATATATTTGACATGCAAGTTCCTATGATGTGGAGGATTTTTAATCTTTTAACTAAAGCTATACTAGTGTAAGTGCTTAAATTCAAACTGCTAAATCTGTACAGTAAAACAGCATTTTTAGGATAGTGATGGCATCATGCTTTCTGTCATATAACTATAGCATTTACAGCGATCCTTCACTAAATATTCACTTTTCAAAGGCTCACAACCATATGAAATCCACTACAAATCTCATATTTTAACATATTTCATAACAGTACAAATATTGAATCCAACAGTATTATAAGACTGTTTTATTCATCCACATAGAGCTAAAAGAATGACTAATGATACTATTTTATTTACAGCCCTGAACGGAAGAAAAGGATCTTAAAACCCCAGTTAAAGTCAGATATTGCTACCTCTCCATTCTCTGCACCTACACGATCAGTACCACCAAGGCACAGTGCTGCTCAGATAAATGGTAAAACGGAATCCAGTTCTGTAGTTCGAACCAGAAGCAATCGAGTGGCTGTGGATCTAGTTACCAGTGAGCAACCATCCACTTCTTCAGCAGCGAAGACTTTTATTTCGAAAGCTAACACATCTGCAATGCCAGGGAAAACAAGTAAGAATCAGCTACAGTTTCTAAATTGAAATATATATAATGACTTTTGTAATTTAAGCATTTACTTTGCCAAATGGAATATATTGGATTTAGTAAATTCCATCAGACACTGTTGGCTTTGCTTTTCTTTATTGTTTTTGCCCGTTTTTCTTTTAATTTTTTTTGATAAGGAAAAGGATATTGAGGTTTAGGAATGTCAGTATAGGATAATGCTCAAAAATGGCAACTCTGATCCAAACTGCCTAAATTTAAATCATAGAACCCAGACTTGGTAGCAGTTTGCCAGCACTTCCCTTCATAATCTTGCAGTGACTGGACAGCTTCTGAAAGGTCTGAAACTATTATGTACACCTTTTTCCTTTTTGAAAGTAGATTTCTTACGGAAGCTTTAAGCATCGCCCCAGGTTTTGTCCTGTTGGCTAATTCAAACAATTCACTTTAGAAGTAATCCCAACCTTCTTGCTTGTTTTAAGGTTAAATAATTTAACTCTTAGCTTTTAACCTTTTGTATGTGTGTTTTAGTTCTAGAGAATTCCATGAAACATTCCAAAACCTTGAGTACTCTTTCAAGTCCTGGTCAGTCCAATTTTAGTCATGCCACTAGGAACAATTCTACAAAAGAAAACATGGAAAAGGAAAAGCCAGCCAAACGTAAAATGAAATCGTCTGTGCTCTCAAAGACATCCGCTCTCTCGAAGTCATCAGCTGTCATCGAGCAAGGTACCGTAGATCTTAACAAATGGTGGTTCTATTGGAGATAATATTTATATCCACTTTTTAGGTTGCTCATTTAAAAGTCACACATTCTGTATTAGTTGATATATTTACTGAGACATCTTTTGATATGCATCTTTGTGCCAAAAGCAAACTGTATTGTTACTAAATTTTAGAAACCAAGAAAAACTTGCCCTATGAAAAATAAAAGCATTTTCTGTCCTATGAAAAATAAAAGCGTATTCTAAAATCAGAGGCTTTTAATGATATAAATTTAGTAGTTTTTAACTTCAGTATTACAAAACCTAGAAAAGTATATCCAAGAAATTTAAATAAAGTTGAATTTAGTTAACCCAGTATAACACTTCTTTAGAAAAATTTTTGAGTTTTTTTTATATCACAAAATTGAACACACTGACCTTTAAATAATAATTCATTAGGATTGTCTATAGCCAGATATCTATTCTAGCATACAACTTTTGACCCCTTAGAGTTATGCTTCCAAAGTTCTTTTGTCTTCACATTTTCATTGTAAAAGTTTTCTGTTTGAAAGATGAAGAAAGTAACGTGAAATACACCCTACGACATGTTAAAATAATTATGGCTTCTTGACAGCAGACAGCTCAAGAATAAGCATTTTTCGTCATGACTCCAGAGTGTGTCTAGACCATTTCCTTTTCAGTATTCCCCCCAGAAACCTCTCACAATTTAATTTTTCTACTGAAACGACCTCATTTTGATTAATGATATTGGGATCTTCCCACCTCTATAAGTTTAAAATCATCATCCAAATCTACTTATTTCTTTCTGCCTCCTTAACATCTCTGAGATCCATTTCCTCCTCTCCATTCTCACGTCCATGGACTGTCGCACTCTCCTAACTGGTCTCCCTGCCTCAGTTCTCAACTCTACTTATTCAGTCCATCTTCCACATTTAAGTCGAAGTGACCTTTCTGATCACGTGCACACAGACACACACACAGAGAATTAAGATCCTTCCCTGCCTTTGAATCATACGTGGAATCAGAGTTGAATGTTTTTGCCTGTTATACAAGACTCTTCATTGCTTGGCTGTTGTCTAACATTCAGCTGTCCTTACTTTTCTGTCTCCTTTTGATGTCCCAGCCATCCTGAACCACTTGGAAGTCCCTAAATATTGTTGTCCTTTCTTCCTTCTTTGGAATTTCTTTTTTCCTACTAGTTTAATAGTTTCCTGTTCATTGCCGTTTGTGGCCCTTACAATGTTGCTAGAACTACTCTCTTTTTACGCTATCTCCAGTAGAATCTGAGCTCTGGTGCGCGCCCATGCTCATGTTTTAATTGCCTATACTTAGTATATAGTGGACAGTCAGTGTTTGAATAAATAAGTAAATAATTTTGTATGTGAGCGTTTTACATTTTTATGTTTGCTTCCTTTCTGAACTGAATTCAAAGTTTTGAATGGTATATCGGCCTTCTGTTAGTCCTGAATCCTACAGAAATCTAATGTATATAGAGAATTGGTTCTAGCATTATGATAGGGGAGGTCCAATAGCCAATTTGATTCATAGTTTTTGAGTATTACAAATACATAGGAATACCAGTACAGTATAGAAGTATAATAAGGTACTACGTAACCCGTTAATGATGACTTATCATATAAATGTTGGCACTTGAGTTAACTATCAGAGACGAGCAGTGCTGTGCAATTGACATGTAATACGAGCCACATATGTCCTGGTAGCTACACGTCGTAACAGCAGACAGGTGAGATTACCAGTTTTAATACTGTATTGTATTTACTCCTTTATGTCCAAAATATTATTTCAGTGTGTCATCAGTGTTTCAAAATGTACACTGCTTCATGTTCAAATTTAAACTTAATTAAAACTTCAACTCCTCAATCGCTTAGTTACATTTCAGGTGCTCAGTGGTCATGTGGTTAGTAGTGGCCTCATTGGATAGTACAGGTCCAGATGAGTGATTTTTAAAACTTCTTTTTAACTCGAATTCCTTTTTAAAAGAACTGCATTAGTTCTGAACCTTTTTAGGTTACATATTGCTTTGTAAAGTTGGCCAACCCTATAGTTTTTTTTCCCTAAAAAAATGCACATAGGCATATCCACACAAACTTTGGACCATTTCAGGGAGCTCCTGGAGTTCTTGAAGCCAGTCTGTAGAACTTTTGTAGGGTATATGAACTGGATGTTTATTTGCCAGTAGTCTTAATGTAAAACAAATGAAAAGATATACAGAATCTTACAGAATCCTCAGGCAGGTTAAGGGTACTTGTTTGTTAGAAAATACTTTTACTACTTTATGCACAGACACGTTTCTCCCCTGCGCCCCTCCTCTCATCATTATTCAAAACCACTAATCTGAAGAAGGTCATTTGTACTGTGGGGTCAGGAAATGGGGGCTTTGCCTTCTTCCTCTGCTATTGGCTCAGAGACTCCTTCTCTGAGTCTCTTGACAGTTATTTCCCGAAGTTTGCAAAGCACTGTACAGTTCAAGCCCAAGACATATACCATTATGAAGAAGCATTCTCTTTAACAGCACTTTCCATCTCTTTATGGATTTCCTGTAAAATACTGCATTGCAGATCTCCCATCACAACCAAAACAAAAAACTTCAGAATTTTGGAGGAAAAAAAGTTAGTGCTGGGCTTCCCTGGTGGCGCAGTGATTGAGAGTCCGCCTGCCGATGCAGGGGACACGGGTTCATGCCCCGGTCCGGGAAGATCCCACGTGCCGCGGAGCGGCTAGACCCATGAGCCATGGCCGCTGAGCCTGCGCGTCCAGAGCCTGTGCTCCGCAATGGGAGAGGCCACAACAATGAGAGGCCCGCGTACTGCCAAAAAAAAAAAAAGTGGTAATGCGTGTTTGTCATCTTTTTCGTCATCTGAAAGGGTAATAGCTTTTTTTTTTTAAAACCATAGAAAGGCAGTTCATCATGATGTCCAGATTCTACAGATTTGGAATTTAATCTTCAGAATTTTTATTTTATTTTTTAATAAAGCGTAATGGTCTTTATCGTGGAGTTTGTTATAATGGGATTTTAATCCTGATAATAGTTGCACACATAGTGGATTTGATTGATATGTGCAGCCAGTATTGCTTATGATTATAAATCAGTCATTTGCCATTCAGTTACATAAGGAGATAGGACTGTTCCAAAAAGAGCCTATGAAGAAAACTGCCATTTAGTTGCTTTTTTATTTTAACCCTTTTTTAAAAATTCTGTGACCAAGAGTAACTTATATCTACTCTTGTAAAAAGGATAGATGAAGAATATCAAAGCCATGGTAGTGTTTATGGAGAACAACTGTTATAAATTATTCCAGTAGGTGTACTTCCAAACCCCTTGCATAGGAGTTAGTAGGAAAGGAGATCCTTTTTACTTCTGAGGAACATAAGGAAATATTTAGACTATAAATTCTTCTCTGATATCAGAAAGGTCATGATGATCATCACATCCAAGAGAGGATTAAATAAGAGTTAGAATCATTCCAGCCTTGATAGTCCCTTTTTCCTCCATCTGTAATAGAAAAAAATGATTAGAGGAAAGTAGAGGGGGATGATAATGCTTATTTATTCCGATTACCAAGTTTAAAGGTCATGGATTTTATGCTAAGATTATTTTCCATGATGGGGCTGCTTGAAGGTAGGAAGACAGAAAAATTCTGTGTTAATGAGGGAAACAAAGTGCTTTGTGGTGGTGAAGTTCTGTACGAGTAAACAGGGTCATTTTGTGTAATGAAAGCAATGCTCATACATTAGAATGTGTAGTAAAGGTAGTAGGAATAAGAAACCTTGGCTAATCCCAGCTCTGTCATAATTTACAGTATTAACTTAGACAAGTAATTTATTTGCTCTGAGTTTCATTTCCCTCCTGTCAAGTCATCAGTGACTTCATTAAGGATGCTTCTCCTCTGTGAGTTTTAAATAGAAGATAAATAATATCATTAAACCGTTAGCCTTTTGTCAGTTCTTTTTCTCATATTAGTTAAAAAAAAATTAGGATTATGTCATTACGTATAAGTATAGCAGTGGACTTACTGACTGGTTTGAGGGTCAAATAAAAAAGCAGTTCCATATATTAAGTGCACTGTTGTTCCCTTTCAGCAGATTGTAAAAACAATGCTCTTGTACCCGGAAGCATTCAAGTAAATGGCCACGGAGGGCAGCCGTCCAAGCTTGTGAAGAGAGGACCTGGAAGGAAACCTAAGGTGGATGTTAATACCAGCAGTGGTGAAGTTACACACAAGAAGAGGGGTAGGAAGCCCAAAAAGCTACAGTATGCAAAGCCCGAAGATTCGGAGCAAAATAGCATGCATCCCATCAGAGATGAAGTAGTTCCTTCTTCAACCTGCAATTTTCTTTCTGAAACTAATATTGTAAAGGAGGATTTGTTACAGAAAAAGAGTCGTGGAGGCAGAAAACCCAAAAGGAAGATGAAGACACAAAAACTAGACTCAGATCTCATAGTTCCTACAAGTGTTAAAATGCTAAGGAGAAGTAACCGAAAAAAGACAGACGATCCCCTGGATGAGGAAGAAGAGTTTGAGGAACTTAAAGGCTCTGAACCTCACATGAGAACTAGAAACCAAGGTCGAAGGACAGCCTTCTATAACGAGGATGACTCTGAAGAGGAGCAAAGGCAGCTGTTGTTTGAAGACACTTCTTTGACTTTTGGAACTTCTAGTAGAGGACGAGTCCGAAAGTTGACTGAAAAAGCAAAAGCTAACTTAATTGGTTGGTAACTTGCACCAAAATATTTTACTTCAAAATCTATAAAGCAGGTACAGTTAAGGAGTATGTAGAACTATGGCTTCTGCTTCCTTGCTGCTATGACGGATTAGGGAATGTTATGATTTGATTTGCAAAAAAAACAAACAAACTTACAAGACACTTCACTTCTTTAAATGAATATATATATATATATATACATATATATTTTAAATGTTTGCTATTTATTGCCCTTAGATAGGTTATGCATTTCAACATTCATTTCATTTACTGTTCAAAACAAAGGAAATTGAGGCTCTATAATGAATTCCCAATTTATTTCTGAAGAAGACAGTTCTGCTGTACTCTTAAGGAGCATAATATTCCTAGTGATAGAGCGTTTTATGTTAAAATGAATTATTTTTGACCAAGCCAGGTACATTTCTGTTGATACAGAAGTCTTGTCCCTAGGAGAACAGATGTTACCAGAGTAGCAGTAAATTAAGAAATGTGTTTCCTCTAAAGATAAATATAAAATTCCCACCATTTGATACCCTGAAAAGTTTAATTTTAATTATAGAATGTTCATCTACAAAGAATCTAGAGGAGGCTTTTGCTGTATTCCATTTCTGCCAAACTTAAGAGAAAATGTACTGATGCAAAGGAAACATATCCACATTGGAAAACATTTGACTGTCTAATTTTTCAGACCTTGATTCTTATGTCAATCACTCAATCTCTGTTTATTGTGCCAAAGACTGAGAATCAGTGCAGTGGAAAGCCTGTTTTTGACTGTCAGGACAGCATACACTTTTTCAATATTGGAAAGGCTATATATTATTCTAAAGAGCAAGTTATTAAAGAGTTATGCTGAGGTGTATCTTTTTTTGGTACTAATAGTAGAAAATAATGCACTGGTGGGTCCTTTGACAGAGATGTTTTAGAGAAAATGTTTAAGTGGTTAAAGGATTCAAGGAAAATACAGGACAAAGGTATGGGATTTGATGTTTACTTGTTAATCCGGATTAATGTCATTTCTAAACTTTAGACATATCTAATAGGCTAAAATGACTTACAAAGAAATGTGTCTGTGTGTGTATGTGTATATATTGATAAATGGGTATAATTAAATATATATACAAACACATACTTATATACTATTACCCAGGTATAAATTCTTTTTTCAGGATTTTTTAGATAGTGGTAGAATAAAAATAATTTTAAAATGTCATACTTTATAGTTTAATTTTAAGGGGAAGATTGGTTATTTTCAATTATTAAAGGTTTAAAAATAGGCCAAATCACTTTTTATGCAATCATGTTTTATACAGTGGTCTCATTGCACATTGTGTTTTTTCTGCACTTTTTACGGTATCCTTATCACGCTGGTATGTCAGTATACACCCTAAAGAAAAATTCCATTTAATGATTGTGCCTTGTATTCTATTATTTTTTGCATCATTAGTAAAATTAAGTTGTCTATTGTAAATGATAACTATATGACTTAGGAGAATGTATTGCTATATGTACTGCTGTGGAAAAGGAAAGCAGTTATTTATTTGTTTATGGTACAGTTAGTTATTTTATACCTTAAAAACCAACATAAATACCATTTCTATTGTTTAAAGATTATTGTCCATTTTTTTTTAAAGTTTAAAGAATGTAGTATTTTGTGAGGACTGGTATGGTACAAAAATGTAGCCAAAATTTTCAGATACTACATTTTTAAAAAGCGAGGCTGGGGAATATATGTATCAGCATGACCCTGATATAGAAAAATAAAGTCTTTAATTGAACCTTGGCAAAATACATTACATAATTATTTCTATAATATTTCTGGTAGGGATAAATGTTAGCTGTCATCTGATTGTCTTAAAAAAGGATGGAAAGTGACGCATTTGGGCTTTTTAGATTGTTTGTAACTAAATTTGTACAGAAATCCTCCTATGGAATTAAGTAAACCATTTTCCAGATCTTAACTGGATTGCTGTGATTTTGCAGTTGAAAATAATTTCAAATTTTTCAGGTTTTTTGTATATTTATTTTTTTCTAACAAATATATTTAACTATATAATTAAAATTCAGTAGTTAAACTCTTCATAATGCAGAAATGGATGGCTTGGTTGTATAGTAAAATGAGTCTCTCAGCTACACCAGTATTGAAAATAATAGTGTGTATGTTTGAAATTTAAGTCATTAATTTGTTGCTTTTGAAGGCAGTCTATTTGAAACATGTAATTTCCTGATGTTATCTGCATTGTGTTAGAAAATAAGACTATAAAATCCATTTTTGTAAAAAAAAAGTATGTGTACAGTTTTAAGGTGTGTACAGGAAAAGGAAGAGCGTACACAGTCTTAAGAGTAAAATATACCGCTAGTAGGGTATATTAGTTCTAACTCGTGAGCAAAAAAATGAGTATTTACCATCTTACCTGCAACAAGTAAATGTATTATTCCTGTTCTAAAGACACTATATTTATGACCTTATTTGGATATTGTTAGACACTGGTTACTTAGTAAGGCAGAAATGACTTGGATCAGATTCTTTATAATTGAAACACTTAAAAATGTGTTAGTAATAACCAGATATATCTAGATTTTATCTTTTTATAATTTAGCTTCTATACGTTGCAAAAGTTGCATTGAGAAAGTTAAGTCATCACCATAGTTTTGTTCTGTTTTACCACTTGGAAAATATCTTCTCTGAGACAGTAACACCATATATATACTGTTTATAGGTCAAAAGGAAATGTTGGCAGTTGTTTTAGGTGAGCAATAAAAGAATTTTAAGTTTCCTGAAAGTTTCAGAAATATAACTTGTTATTACATTCGTAGAAAATGTAAATCAGTTTATGTATTTTTAAGTACCTAACCCTAATATTCTCTCCCTCCACCCCAACATTCTCGAGTCCCAATCAAATCTTACAAAATTACACAGTGTTGCAAATCAGCAGATTAAACAGTCAGTCTAATTACAATCTCGTAACTCTGGGCAGTAGACATACTTCTTAAAAATTTTATTCTTTGCAATCTGCTGTTGTGACATTGGACTGTTCTCTGCATATATTCATGAACTAAAGATTTGGCCTTGCTTTCATTGTTTTTATTATTGTACAACATCACAAATTTGAAGACTATTTGGTAGCATTGTAACAACGATCTTCCTCCTTAAGTAGAATAATTGTATAGAATATTTGTGAGCATGTTTAGGTCACATCTGAGACACGAAGTTTGGTTGAATCTAGTATCACTTGGAAATGATGTAATATACACTGATCAGCAAAAAGATCCTTGTGCAGCATGTATGTTAACATCTAGAACTGTCCCTTATCTGCAGTGCAGTAGATTAAGCAGACATTTTAACAAAAGTATTCAAATAACATTTTTACCTTATATATTAGCAACATTTACGTTTTGAAATATGATTTGTAATATAAATTAGTTTCTCCAGTTTATAGCGTTTAATTCTAGCATTCCATTTTATACATGCAAACATACCTCTCTCTCAGATGTCAACTGGAAGCAATTTTGACTGTTTTCTACCTAATGAAAACAAATTGTTATTCTGAATGTTTTTGTCCACCTGAAATTTACTGTTGAGTAGGTTGAAAGGACCAAGATACTTGAGTGTTTAAAAGGGCTATAATTGTTCTCATATGCAGGAAATATATGATTTTTAAAAGTCATAATAGGGGAAGTACTTTTATGCTCTGTGAATTACACCCGTATTTAGTTGTTTTTTTGGTTTTGTTTTTAAACAGGTTGAGAAGTGGTTTAGTTAAACTTAGGCGACAATTTATTTTCCTACTAAAGTCGGAAAATACACCTTTTCCTCACTTCCCTCCTTGCAGTTCCCCTCATTTCCAAGTGATTTGAACTAAATATTACATTTACTAAGAAGCTATTTTTGTTCTTAATTATACTGAGCTAAGGACTCCAGATGGAAGGTCATTTTGTACTATGTACAATACCCAAGAAGAGGTCACACTGAGTCAGAAGACTGTAAAGTACCGCTTTTGACGCTCCAGATATAAACCTTGTACACACTGTAGTAAAACAATTAGAAAATATTATGAGCTATAAATATATATTATTTTTAGTTTTGATAGCTCTGTGTTGAAATACTTTTTTAATGCAGATAAAATCATCAGGAAATTAACCTTATATGGCACAAACCAAATACGTAATAGTGGGTGGCTATGAGTTTCTACATTTAAGGAGCTAAGAAAATAGGTTTGAGATGATACATAGTACACACACCTATGAGGTAGATGCGCACACGCTTGTTACTGTTAAGACTGTGCGTGTTGATTGAAAGGCTACAAATTGTGACAAAATACAAAGTTACATTTTTGGACCATATTAAAACTGCAAGAAGATGGGGTCTTATTTAAAGATCTTTTAGAAAACTGTTAAATCCTGTCACACGATATCTAGACGTGTAGAATGTAGCTCAATTTTAAAAAGTAACTGACCTAGAGAGTTAATGTTGAAACTGACACATTTGCAAATTAAAATGCTTATTTTGTACAGAAAACAATGTTAAACACAAGCAAATCTGTTGTATGTAATAAGTAACAGAGTTTAAAAACAAATTAATTATTTAGCTTTATTGAGGTTTTTGGTTTTTTTCTTTCTGGAAACCTGGAGTATCATGTTATAAACGGCAGTCTCACACCAGAATAGCAGTGCCCTTTGTTTTTGTACATATTGATTGGACCTTTCTTTACTGTTAGGTGGACACTTTCTATGTTAGTTTTGAAGCATAATTCTTTGAATCCTTTTATACAAACTAGAATGTATGTGTAAGAATTCCTGTCCCTGCAATGTAGTAACTACAAACTTATTTTTAAATAAATAGAAAACTTGTTTTTCTAAGCTGTTTTGTAGAGCCTCTTGATTTCTTTATTTTTTTCGGTAACACATAAAGCACTAAGTACATAATTTCAAGAGGTATTATGTAAATGGTGGTACATTAGTGTCTCCAGTGCCCTGTCTACTTGGCAAAATGTTAAAATACATTAGCTAATTAAAGGATTGTGGGTACCCTAATGTAACTTAATTCCAAAATAACCAAAGGTTAAAAATGTCATTTGCCTTTCAATGTGTACACTTAAAACTATATTGATTTGCTCCTATGCATAAGTTACTGTACTGGGTATAATACTTCAATATTCAGACTTTCTTCTCTAAGATATATTTCAAAGAAACAGTTCACATAAGTATTTTCTCAAAAGTGTGAAGTGAAATTTCTAGGAAAATTAAATGGAAGAATGATGAAAACGTTTCATTTGTTACGCAGTTACACAAAATGAGATTCATAAGGCTATTGCTGTTTTTCTAGAAATTTGTTCAGATTGGTATACATTTTTATTGACATCCTGAGAATCCCAATTTTAGTATAAAGAGTGCATAAGGCTACGATAAATGAAAACTCCAATTAAGCACATGAGATAATTTGTGAATTTGTAGCCATTAGTGATCATTTCTCCTTAAGAAATTTGTTTAAATGACTTTGTATAAAATAAATTTCTAAGTTGAGGAAAGCAGGTAAGCATTCCCAGGTACCTTTTTTCTTTCTAAAGTATGCTGATACTAATACCTAGTTTATACTTAGGAGAACCAGCCAAGAAAAAAATTATTTTTGGCAACCACTTTTTACTAGTTTCTCTTCTGTAATAACATCAACTTTATCTTCTAGGCTAAGCGTTTCCATTATTTGAGAACAATAAGATTAAAAGCCAAAGCTCAAAACGTCTGTTTTTGCAACAGAATACCTTGTATTTGTAATCTTTTTGCATTTAACATGTTTTACCATATATAGATTATTCTTTTTGGTTTTGTTTGGGGAAAAAATAGTGGAAAAGATTCATTTAAGTACCTTTCTGTCTAATATATTAGACATGTTGACAACACAGTATAACGGGATGAACTGGGGTTGGAGTTGGGTCATTTCATCTCTGAGTTTCACTTTCCTCATCTGTAAAGTTAAAAAAGTTGATTAATCTGCAATGTCCAATTCAATTCAAATAATTTATGATTATTTCTCATGTGTATATTGTCTTCACTCATGACTCAATCTTGGCTTTTCTATTTAGTCCCTAAAGAAAATATGCCATTTAATGTGTAGCTTTCAGGCAACTGTGCCTTGTGGCCATGACCTGATTGTAGTTATGAGATCTTCTGAACGCTTAGTTACAACTGTGCTATTGCAACACACTATAATAAATTGTGAGTTGAGTTGAAATATTTGTTTACTGGTAATAAAAAGTACTAAAGTTTGTGATTTTCCCAAGGGCCCTCTAAAGAATCTCAAAGATAGTTTTAGTGTAAAACACATCCTGAAATTTGTATTTAAGGTCCAGTCTTGGGAAAGCAAAGCCAAAGGAGTTTGAGAAAATTTAATCATGGGTGCCTGAGAATAATAGTTGGTTTCCCATTTAATTAAAAATGAAATAAAATATTTAAATATAGAAGGCAGAACTATCTTAAGAAAACTTAGATCTTTGGCAAGTGGAAAACGTTTGTTCCTTGTTTGGGCCTTCGTTTTGAATAAAAAGGACATAAAGTCAAAGCAAAGCAAATTACTCTGATGAGATATGGAGAATCTGAGCAGATTATTTAGAAGTTAAAGAGCAACTCAGTCTTCTTTCAAGCTCTTTGAAAACAAGATTATTGTAACAGAAAACCAAATTCTACTTTGGTATTGACATAATACTTAGCAATAAAGGTTTTACAAGCTCTTCCCTCCCCCTCTTCACCTGAATAAGTGCTTCAAAGGGAGGGTAACTGTCAAATTTTTAACGTACTTTTATAGTTTCTTTTCAGGCTCTTAATTCTCTCTGCTACTTGTATATACTTTTTTTCATATTTTGGAACAAATAGACACTTCAGGACAAAACTCTTTGTCCTAGAAAAACTCATTCCATTATCCTGATACTCAGTTTTATTTCTCTGTCACTATTTGTTCTTGGTCTCAACTACCTACCTGAATTACAAGTTTCAACCAAAGTAACTAAATTCGATTTCAGAGAAAATTGGAAGGAAAGTAATTTGAAAACTGTCAGGTGCAAGCATTTTTGTAGAATAACAAACTCATGAATACACATAACTTCTAAATCTTAAAATTGCAAAAATAAACATGTTCATTAAATACATGACCCAAATATAGCCACTCCATAGTATATAAATATAAGCAGATGTATATAAACTTGAAATTATGCTTAGCGATATTTCAGTATTGAATTTTATAATTAAATAGGTACCCAATGATTAACCATTAATTCCGTTTAATATTAGTCCAAAGTTTTAAGTTACCTGAAGATCTTGGAAATTATGTTCAAGCTGACATACTACAGAACATAATTACTGTTACAAAAACATTTGTCAGAATTATGATTCAATTAATTTGAACACATAGTTTATGTTTTTAGCTCTTCCAAATATTATGTAAGAGTAGTGTTAGCTTATCTAGTCAGTAGACCAGCATGAGAAATTTAGGGGCTTCAGATTAACTTGTCTCTTCTTGAGACAGCAGACCCAGTTTTCATTTTTAAGAAAAGCAAAATAGGGCTTCCCTGGTGGCGCAGTGGTTGAGAGTCCGCCTGCTGATGCAGGGGACACGGGTTCGTGCCCCAGTACGGGAAGATCCCACATGCCACGGAGCGGCTGGGCCCGTGAGCCATGGCCGTTGAGCCTGCGCGTCAGGAGCCTGTGCTCCGCAACAGGAGAGGCCACAACAGTGAGAGGCCTGCATACTGCAAAAAAAAAAAAAAAAAACCCAAAATATTCTTGCATTATACTCCATATTTATATAGAAAAGACAGCCATTTTTTTAAAAACCAAAGTTATTAAATAAGTTTAATTTGTCCAAAGATTCATCTTAATTATATAATTGAAATTCTTAAAATATTTGTGAGCTTGTTGCTTCTGTAAGACTGTTTTTAATGTCCCTTACTTAAAATACTAGAAATTTAGTTTCTCTATTTTCTGTGAATTTGGGAAATATTGTTTATAAAGACACATTTATCTCTATAAACCAATCAGAAGAGAGCTCCTTTGAAGTCCTTTAAGAGATGCTTCAGTTCGATTTATTAATACTTTCTGGTAGTAGGAAACCATTTCATACTTAAGAGAGTAAAGGCTTTTGTTGGTTACAGACAGAAACACAGATCTTATAGCTTCATTTCTACAACTTTAGTCAGTAACAAGTCAAACATAAACGCTGTCAACTGAAAAAAAATAAAAAGCACAACCTAAAAGTTGAGAAAGGTGTTTTGCTCAGTGGACAAAACTGAGGACTTAAGCCTAGGACACAGGATCTCAGGTAGCTGAGAAACTGCTCAGAAGAGGTAAGGGAGGAGCCAGAATATATAGGAGTTTTTGCAACAAAAAACCAGGTAGTCAGAGCATCAAAAGATTAAAGAAAACCAGACATCTCAAGTTTCAGAATTTAGTGCTTTTCTACGTGTGGGAAGATGCAAGAGTCTGGGCTCTCTGAAATCATTCCTTTGATCTGCATCTCAGCTATCTGGGGCCAGGATCCTGTGCTTTCTCACCCTGAGTCTCCTCAGGGTACACCGTCGGGGTGGCTGCAGCAGTCGACTGCTAGATGGGGGGGCATCCTGCCTCCACCCTGAGTTCCCTCAGGACTCACTGCCAGGGCAGCTGTAATGTGGTGGCTTAATGGCTGCCTTTGTTTACTGATATGGCAGGTGGCATTCTTAGTTCACAGTGCTCCCTCATGATCATAAACTCGACCAATGTTTGGGAGGCATTTCATGAACAATTTTTGTCCCATGGCACTGAGAAATTCATCCCAGATCAGGCGAAGATTTTTTTTTTCCGCACTGTGCGGCACGTGGGATCTTAGATCCATGTGGGATCTTAGTTCCCCAACCAGGGATCGAACCCAGGCCCCCTACATTGGAAGGTGGAATCTTAACCACTGGACCGCTGGGGAAGTCCCCGAAGATTTTGTTGATATGCCATTCCAGGGGCTAACTTCTGGATTAGGCCTGTTTGATAATTTAAAATTCTCTGGGTGGTGGAGACATGAGGACCTGCTGTCTGCACAGTGTCTGGGTGCTGGGCTTCTTCCTGTACCTCTTCTCGCTACAAACCCCAAGTATCAGAAGACAGGCTGCCTAAAGTCATACTGAGCTCACAGCCACCTCAAAACACACCCCTTGACAAGGCCCTGCCCATTAGAGGGACAAGACCCAGCTTAACCCACGAGAGGGCAGGCACCTGTCCCTCCCACCAGGAAGCCTACACAAGCCCCTGGACCAACCTTGCCCACCAGGGAGCAGACACCAGAAGCAAGAACTACAAGGCTGCAGCCTGTGGAAAGGAGACCACAAACGCAGAAAGTGAGACAAAAAAAGAAATATGTTACAAATGAAGGAAAAAGATAAAAACTCACAAGAACAACTAAATGAAGAGGAGATAGGCAATCTACCTGTAAACGAATTCAGAGTAATGATAATAAAGATGATCCAAAGTCTCGGAAAAAGAGTGGAGGCACAGATCGAGAAAGTACAAGAAATGTTTAACAAGGAGCTAGAAGATTTAGAGAACAGAGATGAACAATACAATAACTGAAATGAATACACTAGAAAGAATCAACAGCAGAATAACTGAGGCAGAAGAACGAATAAGTGAACTGGAAGACAGAGTGATGGAAATCACTGCCACACAACAGAAAAAAGAAAAAAGAATGAAAAGAAATGGGAACAGTCTCAGAGACCTCTCAGACAATATTAAACGCATCAACATTTGCATTATAGGGATCCCAGAAGGAGAAGAGAAAGAGAAAAGCCCTGAGAAAATATTTGAAGATATAATAACAGAAAACGTCCCTAACATGAGAAAGGAAACACTCAAGTCCAGAAAGAGCAGAGAATCCCACACAGGATGAACCCAAGGAAGAACATGTCAATATACATATTAATCAAACTGACCAAAATTAAAGACAAAGAAAAAATACTAAAAGCAACAAGGGGGGACTTCCCTGGTGGTCCAGTTGTTGGGACTCTGTGCTTCCACTGCATGAGTTCAATCCCTGGTTGGAGAACTAAGATGCCACATACCATGTGGTGCAGCCAAATAAATAAATAAATTTAAAATATAAAAGCAACAAGGGAAAAGCAACAAATAACATCCAAGGAAATCTCCATAATGTTATCAACTGAGTCTTCAGCAGAAACTCTGCAGGTGAGAAGGGAGTGTCACAATATATTTCAAGTGATGAAAGGGGAAAACCTACAACCAAGAATACCCAGCAAGGCTCTTATTCACATTTGGTGGAGAAATCAAAAACTTTACAGACAACCAAAAGCTAACAGAATTCAGCACCACCAAACCAACTTCACAATAAATGCTAAAGGAACTTCTCTAGGTGGGAAAGAGACCAGCAACTTAAAACACTTCTGTATACATATAGACTGCTAAATCAAAACCTCTTGGGAACAGCAAACCCCAAAACTACAGTAGATACACACAAAAAAGTAAAAGCAACACAAACACAACACTAAAAATGGTCATCAAACCACAAGAGAACAAAAGAGGAAGGGAAGAAAAATGTCTTACAAAAACAAACCCAAAACAATTAAGAAAATGGCAATAGAAACATACATATCGATAATTACCTTAAATGTAAATGGATTAAATGCTCGAAGCAAAAGACACAGACTGGGTGAATGGATACAAAAACAAGACTTGTATATATGCTGTCTACAAGAGACCCACTTCAAACCTAGGGACACATACATACTGAAAGTGAGAGGATGGAAAAATATATTCCATGCAAGTGAAAATCAAAAGAAAGCTGGAGTAGCAATATTCATATCAGACAAAATAGACTTTAAAATAAAGACAGTTAACAAAAAACAAGGAAGGACACTATGTAATGATCAAGGGATCAATCCAAGAGGAAGATATAGCAATTATAAATATATATGCTCCCAACATAGGAGCATCTCAATATATAAGGCAAGTGCTAACAGCCATAAAAGGGGAAATCGACAGTAACACAATAATAGTGGGGGACTTTACAGCACTTGCACCAATGGACAGATCATCCAGACAGAAAATTCATAAGGAAACACAAGTCTTAAATGACATATTAGACTTAATTGATATTTATAGGACATTCCATCCAAAAGCAGCAGAATACACTTTCTTATCAAGTGCACATGGAATATTCTCCAAGATAGATCACATCTTGGGCCAAAAATCAAGCCTCGGTAAATTTAAGAAAATTGAAATCATATCAAGCATCTTTTCCAACCACAATGCTATGAGATTAGAAATCAATTACAGGGGGAAAAAAACTGTAAAAAACCACAAACACATGGAAGCTAAACAATATGTTATTCAACAACCAATGAATCACTGAAGAAATCAAAGAGGAAATCAAAAAATATCTAGAGACAAATGACAACGAAAACACGACAATCCAAAACGTATGCGAAGCAGCAAAATCAGTTCTAAGAGGGAAGTTTATAGCAATACCATTTTACCTCAGAAAACAAGAAAAATATCAAATAAACAAGCTAACCTTACAGCTAAGGCAACTAGAGAAAGAAGAACAAACAAAACCTAAAGTTAGTAGAAGGAAAGAGATCATAAATATCAGAGCAGAAATAAATTGAAATAGAGACAAAGAAAACAACAGCAAAGACTAATGAAACTAAAAGCTGGTTCTTTGAGAAGATCAACAAAATTGATAAACCTTTAGCCAGACTCATCAAGAAAAAAAGGGAGAGGACTCAAATCAATAAAATTAGAAATGAAAAAGGAGAAGTTACAATTGACACCACAGAAATACAAAGGATCTTAAGAGACTACTACAAGCAATTACATGCCAATAAAATGGACAACCTAAAAGAAATGGACAAATTCTTAGAAAGGTTCAACGTTTCAGGAAAGTTTCTTTTCTATTTCAGGAAGAAATAGAAAATATGGAGAGTCAAATCAGAAGTACTGCTATTGAAACTGTGATTTAAAAAACTGCCAGCAAACAAAAGTCCAGGACCAGATGGCTTCACAGAATTCTACCAAACATTTAGAGAAGAGTTAACACCTATCCTTTTCAAAAAATTACAGAGGAAGGAACACTCTCAAGCTCATTCTATGAGGCTACCATAACCCTGATACCAAAACCAGACAAATATATCTCAAAAAAAGAAAAGTACAGGACAATATCACTGATGAACATAGATGCAAAAATCCTCAACAAAATACTAGCAAACTGAATCCAACAACACATTAAAAGGATCATACACCATGATCAAGTGGGATTTATCCCAGGGATGCAAGAATTCTTCAACATACATAAATCAATCAATATGATACACCATATTAACAAACTGAAGAATAAAAACTACATGATCATCTCAATTAGATAAAGAAAAAGCTTTTGACAAAATTCAACATCCATTTATGATAAAAGTTCTCCAGAAAGTGGGCATAGAGGGAACACACCTCAACATAATAAAGGCCTTATATGACAAACCCACAGCAAACATCATTCTCAATGGTGAAAAACGGAAAGCATTTCCTCTAAGATCAGGAACAACAAGGATATCCACCCTCTCGTCTTTTATTCAACATAGTAGAGAAGAAAAACAAATAAAAGGAATCCAAATTGGAAAAGAAGAAGTAAAACCGTCACTGTTTGCAGATGACATGATACTATACATAGAAAACCCTAAAGATGCTACCAGAAAACGACTAGAGCTCATCAATGAATTCAGTAAAGTTGCAGGATACAAAATTAGTATACAAAAATATCTTGCATTCCTATACACTAACAATGAAAGATCAGAAATAGAAATTAAGGAAACAATCCTATTTACCACCACAATAAAAAGAATAAAATACCTAGGAATAAATCTACCTAAGGATGCAAAAGACCTATACTCAGAAAGCTATAAGATGGTGGTGAAAGAAATAAAAGATGACACAACAGTTGGAGAGATATACCGTGTTCTTGGATTGGAAGAATCAATATTGTGAAAATGACTATACTACCTAAAGTAATCTACAGATACAATGCAATCCCTATCAAATTACCAATAGCATTTTTCACAGAACTAGAAAAAAAAAAATTAACAATTTGTATGGAAATACAAAAGACCCTGAATACCCAAGGCAATCTTAAGAAAAATGGAGCTGGAGGAATCAGGCTCCCTGATTTCAGACTATATTACAAAGCTACAGTAGTCAAAACAGTATGGTACTGGCACAAAAACGGAAGTATAAATCAATGGAACAGGATAGAAAGCCCAGAGATAAACCCATGCACCTATGATTACCTAGTCTATGACAAAGGAGGCAAGAATATACAATGGGTAAAAGACAGTCTCTTCAATAAGTGGTGCTGGGAAAACTGAACAGCTACATGTAAAAGAATGAATTAGAACATTCTCTAACACCATACACAAAAATAAGCTCAAAATGGGTTAAAGACCTAAATGTAAGACTGGATACTATAAAACTCTTAGAGGAAAACATAAGCAGAACACTCTCTGACAAAAATCACAGTGAGATCTTTTTTGATCCACCTCCTAGAGTAATGAAAATAAAACAAAAATAAACAAACGGGATCTAATTAAACTTAGTAGCTTTTGCATAGCAAAGGAAACCATCAACAAAATGAAAAGAAAACCCACAGAATGGGAGAAAATATTTGCGAATGAAGCGACCGACAAGGGATTAATCTCCAAAATATTCAAACAGCTCATGCAGCTCAATATCAAAAGAAAAAATAACCCAATCAAAAAATGGGCAGAAGTTCTAAATAAACATTTCTCCAAAGAAGACATACAGATGGCCAAGAGGCACATGAAAACATGCTCAACATCACTAATAATTAGAGAAATACAAATCAAAACTACAATGCAGTATCACCTCAACCAGTTAGAATGGCCATCATCAAAAAGTCTACAAACAATAAATGCCAGAGAGGGTGTAGAGAAAAGGGAACTCTCCTGGACAGTGGTGGGAATGTAAACTGGTACAGCCATTATGGAGAACAGTATGGAGATTCCTTTTAAAACTAAAAACAGAGCTGCCATATGATCCAGCAATCCCATTCTTGGGCATGTATCTGGAGAAAACCATAATTTCAAAAAGATACATGCACCCCAATGTTCATTGCAGCACTATTTACAATAGCCAGGACTTGAAAGCAACCTAAATGTCCATCAACAGAGGAATGGATAAAGAAAATGTTATACATATACACAATGGAATATTACTCAGCCATAAAAAAGAATGAAATCATGTCATTTGCAGTGACATGATTGTCATACCGAGTGAAGTCTGACAGAAAAAGACAAATATCATATTATATTGCTTATATGTGGAATTTAAAGAAATTGTACAAATGAACCTATTTACAAAATAGAAATTGTGTCACAGACCTAGAAAACAAACTTATGGGTACAGGGTGGGGGGAAGGGGGAGGGAGGGATAAATTGGGAGATTGGGATTGACATATACACAGTACTATATATAGAATAGATAATTAAAAGAACCTACTGAATAGCACAGGGAACTCTATTCAATACTCTGTAATGACCTATATAGGAATAGAATCTAAAAAAAAGTGGATATGTGTGTATGTATAACTGACTCACTTTACTGTACAGCAGAAACTAACAACATTGTAAATCAACTATACTCTAATAAAAAAAATTCTCTGGTTCCTGTCTTACTAGTATATTGTTATCCAGGAAATATTTTCCCTGCTGCTTCTTCCCATACCTAGAATCACACTGTTACGATTATTTTATGAGTCATAAATATGATCTATTTCCTCAAGATGTTTAGCCATCATTAATTTTGTTGGAGGCCTATTTACACATTGTGTAATATAAGAGATAACCTTATAAAATAAGATATAAGTAATACCGCCAGTAACATTAAATAAAATCATAGTGAGGCTGGGAGACACAAAGCATAAACAATTTGAAAACAAAGAAAAAATTAAAACAATGATTAATATAACTAGTTGTAATCCAGTTGCAATAAGCCATGAAGCCCACAGGAGAACCAGCTGGAGAATCCAAATTCTGGAAGGATCAGGTAGAGAGAAAAAGATAAACGTTCCATCTTTGTTTACAAAGGTATACTTTATCAACTTGTAGGTCATAGCATAAGAAGAACGGTTTTTCTGAAAATCAGAGATTAAAAACTAGTGTATTTCTCAAGAGTCACAAAGTTACAAATCATATTTATCAGTTCATTTAGTCCCATGTAATTAATTCCTATTTATCTGAATGAAGTCATCAGGTTTTCCCTTAGAGTTTTGTCATTTGTTATTTAGTTCAGTGGTATTATCTAAAGGCTATCAGAAACTTATATTTGTTTAAAAGCGCTTTTATGAGTCTTCTTGAAGATCTTCATTTTTTAAAGCATCAGTGTAAAATAATGATTGTCTATAAAGGTCAAAACTTAAAATGGCATAGTTAAGGATTTGACTACAATAAAATTGGCAAGAAACTTGGATATTTCTGTGACATACAACATTTTAAGATTACATTATTTCAAGGTATATGAGATTTTAGGAGTTCCATATAAATTTTGGAATATCTATATTAATAACATTTATCCATACACTATAAACTAAGATTCACCTCCAATCACTTGGCAATGTTTTTCAAGTAATTTAACATATCAAATAAGCCTATTTAATTTAACATTCCTCTCTGAGATATCTCAGGGTTCCTTCAAAGCATCCTAGAGTTAAGTTGGAGGCTAAAAGAACTTTAGTTAGAATTTGATATTTGGGAAGTTTTGTTTAAAAAGTTTTAAAACACAATAGGATCATAGGACACTGTGAAACAATACTTATTCATTTAACCAAAATAATAAAAAGATTTCAAAAATCAAATACAGATCACTTAAGGGCATGAAAGCTCAATCTGTTATCAAATAGGAACACTCAAGAAACTTTGTTCTCCTAAACAAGAGAGAAATCAAATACCAGTCTTTTACTAGCTTACTTTTAACAAGATCCATTTACTAATTTAAATTCAATCTAAATTTAGCTAATCCTGACCATGCTTAAAACTTTCTCAGGGTCCCTTTCCACAACCTTACATCATTTTCTGTAACCATTAGTTTGTCCCTTATTTTTCCATCCAAAAACAAACAGCTCTAAACTTACTTTCTTTTCCCTTAATAAACTGCAATTCTGTTCCTCATACCTTCTATACTGAAGACACACATCCTACTTTCCTACTGTATACTGAAATGTTTCCTTATTATTTCTATTAGCTTTAATTACATGTTTAAATTAGAATCTTCAACTCTTTACAAACCTTAATTTCTAGTGAAAACTAAGAAGCGAGCAATTATTAACTCTTTTACATTAGCATTCTGTAGATTGTGAACATAATACCAGGGACAATTTCTAAAAACATTTGCTTTCTTATAGAGAACACCTCAGTATAGCACCAAACATATTCATTAATAGTCTGAAATACCTTTAGTTTCTCTGTTTAGTAATTGATGTCTCAGTATTTTATATTTTGGGGAAATGATCTAGCTATTCAATAAACTTCCATCATTTAACTTAAATTAGTGTAACTCTAGAATTTTAAGTTACCAAGTATCTGGAGAGATCATTTTAAGTAGACATTTTAAAAACATAATTATTTTTAAAGAGCTCACCCAAAAGCTCTTCTTATTTGCATTTAATTTACTTATAAGAATTTTATATATTAAACTGGGGTAAATAGAGCAGACTTGTTTGGCCTTTAATGTTGGGGGCCAGTAGGGGATCCCTTTTGGCTCATTTAACCTTAGGTATTATAGTATCAAAACCTTGGTTTTTTAATCCCATAAATGTTCATTTTATTTATCCCATTTCAAATAACCATCTAAAGATTTCTTTATCCGTTTGGGATAAATCTTTTTTAAATTTCTACATTGTTGGGAAAAAAATACCTAGGCTTTCCTTACTTTTTTGTTTTTTTTTGCTATACGCGGGCCTCTCACTGTTGTGGCCTCTCCCGTTGCGGAGCACAGGCTCCGGACGCGCAGGCTCAGCGGCCATGGCTCACGGGCCCAGCCGCTCTGTGGAATGTGGGATCTTCCCAGACCGGGGCACGAACCCGTGTCCCCTGCATCGGCAGGCGGGCTCTCAACCCCTGCGCCACCAGGGAAGCCCTCCTTACTTTTTTTTTTTCCTGTTAACATTAATTATTTTAATGTTTTTATTAGCATCTGTAATACCCATTGAGGGAAAGCAAAGACTACAAGCAAAGCTTCCCAAACCAGTTTTTTTTAATTTGTGTTAAACTAAGGATGTTCTTAGGTTAACCATTAGATTTCTTTTTTCCACCTTTAATTTGATTTTTTTTAGGTACCAATAAAGCTGCTGTTTATAATGAGAGCTCTTTAAAAATTTACAAATTTAGAAGTTTCTCCAATTTAAAGGATCCATCATTTGGCTATTAATGAGATATATATTCATAGTGATTCAAACCAATAGGATGCAAGAGGCTTCCCCATAAGAGAGTGGGGAGGAAACCACCTAAATAAGACCCAGAAAGTTTACTCCCAAAAATAATATGGCAGAGGTCAAGGTTTCAATACACACACACACACACACACACACACACACACACACACACACACACACACAAGATCAGGTAGAACATTTACATCTCAAAGACACAGGAGGAGAAAGGCAAGTTCCCCCTACAAGGTTTTTGTTTAAGGTCAGAAATCTGAAAAGATATTTTTATCAAGCTGGCTTTCTAAATTTAACTGTATATGCAATAAAAGAGCCCCCTTATTTTCAGAGTGAGATTTCCTTTAATTTCCAATTAAGTAAGTACTCGAAAGTTTGGGGTTTTTTTGTTTTTTGTTTTTGTTTTTTGCGGTACACGGGCCCCTCACTGCTGTGGCCTCTCCCGTTGCAGAGCTCAGGCTCCGGATGCGCAGGCTCAGCGGCCATGGCTCACGGGCCCAGCTGCTCCGCGGTATGTGGGATCTTCCCGGACCGGGGCACGAACCCGTGTCCCCTGCATCGGCAGGCAGACTCTCAACCACTGCGCCACCAGGGAAGCCCAGTACTCGAAGGTTTTGTACATACATAAATTTGGCTGGGGTATTAATTGGAGGCTGGCGATATGTCACTCCTTTTTCTTTTGTTTTGAAAGTTTTATTCCCCATTCGGAGGTTGGTTTGTCAAAATAAAATCGCTAGTGTAGTCAATTCAAGGAAAAAGAAGAGGCCCGTCTTCCCTCTAATAACTCAGTCCAACCCTACTCAGTGTTTAACTGAGCAAAGTGTTCCCAGTCCTTCAACTGAGGATAAACCACTCAGTGTCTACACTGAGTGAAATCTTCCCAGTGCCTTTCACTGAGGATAACCCAGGTACCTCTCCTTGAAACTAAGTTTCAAGGATAACCTACTCCTCCAGAGAGGAGTTTAACACCACCCAATAAAACTTAGGATTACCAACCAATAAAGGGAGATGCTAGAACCAGGACAAACTCACACAAATTTGTCTGGACTCTCCAAGGAGGTGGATGGGCACAAGAGGCCTCTGCTGGTACCAAGGCTCCAGATCCCCATAGAGTTCAGGCAAAGGGGAGAAGTCCTCTCTGAGTCCCTTCATAATTAGTCACCAAAACCTTTGACCAAAAAAAAATGCACAACCTAAAAGCTGAGTTATGTTTTATTCAGTGGACAAAATTGAGGACTTAAGCCCTGGACACTGCATCTCAGATAACTCTGAGAGACTGCTGGGAAGAGACAAGAGGGGAGCCTGGATATATAGGAGTTTTTTGCAACAAAAGACCAGGTAGTCGGCACATCAAAAGATTACTGTTAGTAAAACAAAACCAGATATCTTATGCATCAGAAGATGCAAGAGTCTGGCCTCACTGAAATCATTCCTTTTACATGCATCTCAGCTATCTGGGGCCAGTATCATGTGTTTTCTCACCCTGAGTCACCTCAGGATACGCCATCTGGGGTAGCTGCAGCAGTTGACTGCTAGATGGCAGGCATTCTTTGTTTCCATCGTGAGTTCCCTCAGGGCTCACTGAGAGGGCCCCTGTAATGTGGTGTCTAAAAAAATTGCAGTTGTGTGTTTTGACTGCTCTAGTGGCTCCTGGAAGGATCAGGTCAGGGGCTTGCCTTTGTTTCAGCTACCTTTGAACTTTCGCAGGGCCGAAGTGGCCCCCTGGGTGGCGTTTGTCAAAAGGATTTAAAGAAAAATGTACTGACCACAGCTGCCTGAAGCAAGGCAGAACAGATGGGGTAAGCAGCAGGCAGACTGAAAAGCTTGGAAGGAAGATAATACATGGGAGAATAAAGGCTTTGAAAAACTTCTATGTATACTAGATGGTCTAGGAGGCAATATGCATGCCAGGGCCACATGCATGCTCAGAGAGGACCTGAGAAGATGCTAAACTTTCACCTGTGTCTGACCTTTAGGCTCCTCACAACAGAAAGTAAAGGCTATGGCAGAATTGTAAACAGGCTGCCTAAATCATGAGTCCATGTCCCAACACAAAGCTAATCTGGGAGGTGCATCTTGCGGGGGAGAGTGAGGGCCCTAATTGTTTAAGAAAATCTGTCAGATCAATAGCTGACCCCTAAATTAATGGAACGGAGATTTCGGTGGCCACACATGACAAAGAATACAGTCTTTACAAAAATAGTTTAAAAAACTAACTAAACAAACAACTATGACATTCAACAAACAGAAACAAAAAACCCCGGGGGCTGGGGGGAAGAATCTGATTTCCAGTTACTAGAATAGAATATTCAAAATGTCCAATTTTCAACAAAAATTGAGGCATGAAAAGTAAGAAAATATGGCCCACTCACAGGAAAATAAAATTGCTGGGTTAGATACAAAACTGGTTAATGTTTAACAGAGCAATACCACAACTTTGTAGTTCTGTTTTCCATTGAACAGAAATGATATTTAACTCTACTGGACAAAATCTAAAAGTTAACCTGTAGCTTCACTTAATGTGAAATCTTTAAGCAAAATCTTAAAAGTCATATGAAAAGGACTTCATATACTCAGCTGAAACTCCCACACCCAAAGGCTTGTGAAACAAATAATTTCATCAAGATTTCTGGTGTTCTCATAATATAAGGGCACCCCTATTAAACCATGGAGGCCATATTTATCCCAGAGAAATAATGAACATATATGCCCACTTTGCTCCTGGTTACAGCTGTATCCTAAAGACTCTGAGGCCCCAGTTTTGTTTTTTCAGATGAGTCACTAATTTTGCTAATCCCCACGGCAACCTATTTCCTCTTTAACCTTAACCAGTCCCCTCACTTATTAAGACCACTTGAAAAGATCATCTGGAATATATTTCTCTTATTATTAAGGAACCAACTGAATGCTAATAAGTTCTCATAGTGGTCAGAGTAGCCATATTGTTTTACAAAATAAGCGATATTAGTTATTTCACTGGACACCAAGCTACAATAAAGTTTGCTATATAAAAATAGTGTAAAACTTGGAGCAAATGGAACAAGTTTCTCCTCCCCGTTTTCAGATATGCCATTGAATAAACAATTTTAGCTTTTCTAAACACTCTGACCATTTCTTTTCTGACTCTTTGTTCACTTAAGTGTAAATTTTCTATCCTAGCTGTCTTTGCAAACTACATGTTCTCAAGTGCCAAGCTCATGCTGCTATTAATAATGATGGTTAACATGTGGTGATTAAACCCTTGGGTCAATATACATTATTTTTATATATATATATATTAGTTCATTTAGAATGCACAACTGTGAGGTAGGTACAATTATTATTCCTATGTTAAATTAGGAGAAACTAAACATCCAGAGATTAAGTAATTTGCACCCTCCTACCAAATGAATTGACTGGATTAATGAGTGGTTTCCATATATGATTTATAATATTGGTTCTAAAGGCAATTCTGCCTAAGGTTGGGTCTTATTATAAAAGGCCAGTATACAGACCACCACAAAGACCTTTTTGGACTACCCATAAACAGTTTCTGATACCTAGGATTTAACAAACTTCACCAGTCTGGCATAGATCACTTTACTCTTTTTTTTTTTTTGTAGTACGCGGGCCTCTCACTGTTGTGGCCTCTCCCGTTGCGGAGCACAGGTTCCGGACGCGCAGGCTCAGCGGCCATGGCTCACGGGCCCAGCCGCTCCACAGCATGTGGGATCTTCCCAGACCGGGGCACGAACCCGTGTCCCCTGCATCGGCAGGCAGACTCTCAACCACTGCGTCACCAGGGAAGCCCTATCACTTTACTCTTGTTACCGAATCCAAGCTTGTACTGCTCGCCAGTACAGCTTGACATCAGAGTCCACTAGAACATGAGGTAAGCCTACAGATGGTGCCCATGAAATCCCCAGAAAAGGAGACAGATATATACATATCTCCCCCCCTCTCCAACCCCAAGGTCTAGGAAATGTTAAGTCCAGAAGTGTGTGGTGACAGCACTCCAAGGAAGGCCAACCCGGATTGCATTTAAAAAGGGACACTGGGGGCTTCCCTGGTGGCGCAGTGGTTGGGAGTCCGCCTGTCGATGCAGGGGACACGGGATCGTGCCCCGGTCCGGGAAGATCCCACATGCCGCAGAGCGGTCGGGCCCATGAGCCATGGCTGCTGAGCCTGTGCGTCTGGAGCCTGTGCTCTGCAATGGGAGAGGCCATAACGATGAGAGGCCCGCGTACCGCAAAAATAAATAAATAAATAAATAGACAGACAGACAGACACTGGGACACCTGATCTAAAACAATAGCCTCTGAGGCAAGAGGCCCAAAAGGGAATTCAGCCAATTCTTAAAGTTTTTGAAAACAGGACTGATTAAACAATGCAGGTCCCTGTGCAACACAAAAAGCCAAACTCAGTAGAGTGTCACTTTGTCCAAGACTTGAGGGTTATTAA
Source organism: Phocoena sinus (assembly GCF_008692025.1). Taxonomy (NCBI): domain Eukaryota; kingdom Metazoa; phylum Chordata; class Mammalia; order Artiodactyla; family Phocoenidae; genus Phocoena; species Phocoena sinus. The sequence continues at coordinate 76,698,677 of NC_045774.1, forward strand.
TGAAGTCGTCCAAGACTTGCACCTGTGGTACCTAATCTGTATACTGTGCTCACATCTATTACAGGAGAGTACAGCTGGTTCTCAGTTCTGGACTTGAAAGATGTTTTTTTCTGCATTCCTACTGCAGAAGAATCACAGCAGCTGTTTGCTTTTGAATGGCAGGACCCAGAAACACTGGTAGCCCAACAGTATTGTTGGACAGTCCTGCCTCAAGGATTTAAGAATTCCCCTACCGTGTTTGGGGAAGTGTTGGCTAGGGACCTTCGAAATTTCATATTGAATGAAGGATTCTGAACCCTACATATGATAAATGTCTACAAAATACCATCAGAATCCTGAACTATTGTGAATATAAGGTCTCCCAGAAAAGGATCCAGATACATAAGCAACAAGTCATATATCTGGGTTTTGTCCTTTGCCAGGGACAGTGGGATATTTTGCCTGACAAAAAAGGAGATTGCAGGCTTGGGAACACCCAAGACCCACAGACAACTGAGCAGGTTTCTGGGAATGGCAGGATTCTGTCAGATTTGGATCCTGAACTATGGGCTCATGGTAAAGCCCCTCTATAAGGCTTTAAAAGGGACATGATCTTGAGTCCCTTACTTGAGCTAAAGAACACCAAACACCTTTTGAAACAATAAAAACAAAATTAGCCTGGGCCCTGGTTTGGGGACTACCAGATTTAAAGAAACATTTCAAATTGTATGTTCATGAAAGAACAACTGGTGATTAATTCAAACTCTAGGGCTAAAAATAACCCAAAGACTGCCATCAGACCTCCCCAGAGGGGGACTCAACACAAAGCAACCTGCCCCACCAACTACTGGCAAATAGACTTTACTCAAATGCCTGATATATGGACACTTTTTCAGGATGGGTAGAAGCATGTGCTACCAGACAGAAAGTCTCTGAAGAGGCTAAAGCTCTCCTTAAGGAAATTATCCCCTGATTTGCATTAAGGCATTGAAGCTACATTCATCCCGGAGACTGCATTCCACAGGAAAGACTGAGAAAATGAATCATACATTAAACAGGAGCATTGCTGGACTTCCCTGGTGGTGCAGTGGTTGAGAGCCCACCTGCCAATGCAGGGTACATGGGTTTGATCCCTGGTCTGGGAAGATCCGGCATGCCGTGGAGCAACTGAGCCTGTGCGCCACAACTACTGAGCCTGCGTGCCACAACTACTGAAGCCTGCGTGCCTAGAGTCCATGCTCCGCAATAAGAGATGTCACCGCAATGAGAAACCCACACACCCAAACGAAGAGTAGCCCCCTCTCGCCGCAACTAGAGAAAGCCCACACGCAGCAACGAAGACCCAACACAGCCAAAAATAAATAAATTTATATAAAAATAAAAAGGAGCATTGCTAAAATATGTCAAGAGACTAATTTAACTTGGGATAAGGCCTTGCCAGTTGCCCTGCTATGGATCAGAGTGGCTCCCACTTTGAAATATTGTATGGTAGGCCATTCCAGGTGTCTGCCTGGGCAGGAGAATCTATGAAGTCTTTAAAAGACCTAGCAGTTGCCAATTATGTTAAAACTCTGGACACTATACCAATCTCTGTTCATGAGTTTGCCTCCAGCAGATCTGCCTATCCAACTGAAGTAGCCTTACATCCTTTCCGACCTGGAGACTGAGTCCTCCTGAAAACCGGGAGAGAAAAAGGGCCTGAACATCAGCTGACTGCAAGGTGGACAGGACCACATGTGGTATTACTTACCATGCTCTCATCTGTCAAGTTAGCTGGGTTGAAGCCATGGACTAAAGCAGCACCACCATCATCAGAAAATGACTCAACTCCCGAGAGGCCTGGGGAAAAATGGGCCTGTGAACCTATTAAGACTTAGGGTTGCTCTTTTTTAAACATATTGAGATGATAATTTCACTGTAGCTGGAGAAGGGTCGACCTATTTAATTTTGTCCAAATAAATAGCACAGGAATTTAGTATATGTATTGGGAACTGGAACCCAAACCCCGAGATTAGAAACCAGACAACAAAACGCTCAGGGATTTCATCAGGTTAAAGTAGTTGTAGATAAAAAAAGAAAAAGGATTGTACTATTGACTAAAGATTCTAAGGAATATTTGTTGCCCACTTTCAACAGGAAGTAGCCAGAGTAGGGTCTTCATCCCCCTTCCCACAAACGGATCACTGATAGTGGGGAATTGTAATAGGGAAGAACCTGTGTATTCTATTACTTGAGCATTCAGTTAGTTGAGCATTTAATTTACAAAGGAGATCTTGGCCCAAAAGAGGGATTGGACATTCTGGCATATATAAGAAACTATGGGGCTTCCCTGGTGGCACAGTGGTTGAGAGTCTGCCTGCCGATGCAGGGGACGTGGGTTCGTGCCCCGGTCCGGGAAGATCCCACATGCCGCGGAGCGGCTGGGCCCGTGAGCCGTGGCCGCTGAGCCCGCGCGTCCGGAGCCTGTGCTCCGCAACGGGAGAGGCCACAACAGTGAGAGGCCCGCGTACCGCAAAAAAAAACAAAAACAAAAAACAAAAAAAAAACTGGACGGGGCTTACCTGGTGGCGCAGTGGTTGAGAGTCCACTTGCCGATGCAGGGGACAGGGGTTCGTGCCCCAGTCCGGGAAGATCCCACATGCCGCGGAGTGGCTGGGCCCGTGAGCCATGGCCGCTGAGCCTGCGCGTCCGGAGCCTGTGCTCCGCAACAGGAGAGGCCTCAACAGGGAGAGGCCTGCGTACCAAAAAAAAAAAAAAAAAAAAAAGAAGAAACTGTTTCAGGGTGAAGGAAGCCCCTGGGTCTGTTCATTCACCAGAATGAGGCTCTTTCTCTCTTTGTTTCTTCTTATGTTTTAGCCTAGGGAGATCTTTTTTCCAATTCCCTTCTTCCTTACAGTGTTCCCTCCCCAATGGGTTACTTGCCTTCCAGGAATCCAATGATGCTGCCAGAAAAGTGTCCTTTCATTTGACATCTTCTTTATTCTGTTGTTGTTCTCTGTTGAACACTTTAAAAGCAGCATCTACCAACTGATAAGGGCTCATTCCAAAAGCAGCATCTAATTGTTGCAACGTTTTCCTGATATCTGAGGCGCTTTGCCCTCCAAAAAGGTCAAATTTACCATTTTAGTATGTTCAGGGGCCTCTAGGATCTGCACTAGTATAATGTCGAGACATGATAGATCCTTTCCAAAAATTCAGAGGGGTATTCATTTTTTTTGCTGAATTCCTTGAATTTTTTTCAAACTCTTTTGCTTTGGTTCCCCCTTTCAAAGCCCTGCCAACTAACAAGTAGGGTTCTGATAAGGGCATTGTTCCCTCTCTGAGGTCCCAATTTGGTTCAGCTGTGTGTACTGCCAAGTGAGCTTCAGGTGTAGAGGATCCTGTCTATAAGGAGTGTTGCAACTCTTCCAATTAAAGAAGCCTGAGAAAACCAGCCAGCCGGTCATTTACATTAAGCCTCCTAGGGGATAACAGTGTAAGGGAAATTGGCCTGCTTTGGGAGTGGCTCCTGGCCCAAATTGGGTGCCCTGTTGGATCTTAGATGGTGGCAATACCAGATCAGGTCCCTGTGCCCCAGAAATTAACACAGGCTTTTCTAATCGTTCCCTAGAAGGAGAGTGGAGTCCTGAGCCCCAGTATCAGGAATTGGGGCTGGATAGGAAGGGGAGGTGGTGCAAGAGGTAGATATATTGGCACAGTGGCCAGAGCAGCTGAGACAGTCAGCTCGGCTGGAGGAGTTAAGGTCTGAAGCAATATATCCTCACTCTCATTCCCTTTTTTTCCTTATTTTCCCTGATGTAACGGCACAAAAGCTCGCACATAAAGGATTTCATCATTTTTCTCCACCTCTTCACAGAATAGCTATAGAGCCATTCAAAAGCCACTGGAAAACCATAAATAGCGACTGGTCATCTCTAACTATTCGAAGTGTGCCTTTTTGGCTTGCCATCAACAAACCGGGCTGAATTCTGGGATGGGGCTTTTATCGACCTTAGGAGCCTAGCAGAATCTTTCTTTTCTCCCTGGGAAAAGAAACAAACAAGGACAGGTTTTTTGGTTTGTTTGTTTTTGTCCTGTTCCTTTCCTCCATTTGACATCAGTAGAAGTTTTAAACATCATAAAACTGACTTGGCTGTAACTGGAGAAATGGTCCAAAACAAAATGAAACAAAATACCCAAAGGACAAACAGGAAACCCTAAATAAATCCTCAAGTTTGGTCTTGGGGTTTTACATATACAAATGACACAGGAGACCACAGATGACGTAATTAACACAGCAAGGCTGACAGTACACGGTGCACAGGGTTCCAAGATAACCCTGCCTAAACCCCTTGTGGAGATCCTAACAAGTACTGTGGCCACACAATCTTACAATAAAATATCATCTTCCTCTCACTCATTAGTTCATAGCTGTAATCAGATCACTTATCCAAAATGGGCCTCAAAGGACTTTCTTCAGGGATAATTGAAACATTCCCCATTTTTTAAAGACACAAATACAGGACAAACAAACAAACAAAAAGGCACACACAAATGCTAGCATCCAAAGAAACAAACAAACTGGTACACAAACTGGGTAAAAGTCCAGCAACTATTTCCTCTGTGTAACAGGATAACCTGCTGAAATTAGGGAAAAATTGGCTTATTCTGGAGAAAAAAACCCAAATGGAGAGGACACAAAGTTTCTGGTTGTACACACTGGAGTAACTTACCCTACTGTATGGAACTCGTCAGCTCCCAGATGAAAACTCTTTGCTCCCACTGCCAAGTGCTGGGGCAGCCGGTGGCACTTTGGGGAATTTTGAAGGGAAGATCCACAGGACAAGTGGTCCTGGCAGCTGCTTGGGGCCTTACCCCAAAATTCCCTAACTGGGGCTGTCTGGCCCTGAGTAGCAAGGCTTCTAGCTGGCTTTGCCAACATTTGTTACCAAGTCCAAGCTGGTACTGCTTGCCACAGGACAGGCCAATAAATTGAGAGACGAGTTGACATTATTCCTTTTTGAGGCAAAGGAATATAGCAACTTTAATCAGACAGCTAGCAGACCCAGTCACGTCTCAAAGAACCATCTTGCCTGCGTTAGGATTCGGGCATCTTTTATACCAAAAGGGGAGGGAGTAAAGTCAAACATTTCCTGGTTCCCATCAGCCTCCAGATGTGATGTGTTTAGTTCTTCCTGCCTGCAGTCATTCACAGGTGGGCCTGGTCAGGATGTTTCCTGTGAGCTAAACAAAGGTATTTTAGCTTAATGCTCATTACCTGGGAGGCAGGGTTCCCAGATATGGGTCACGATGTGTAATTTAAGCTTATAGGCAACATCCCTTTAGTGATTAACTTGTAATAGAATACCAATGTTCTTCACTATTACACTTTTAATTGAATACCCAACAGATATTTCTAGACATATGTCCAGGTCTTCCAAGAAATAGATGACAAGTCGGGATTAAACATACAAGGATGTGAATAAGGAAGTGCTATGAAAGAAAATTGGGAAGGAGCCAGGAGAGGCAGGGAGATCCATCAGACTGCAGTGTAAGTCTGACCCCAGTGAAGCAGAAAGGGAAGTAAGGTGGGGTGAAAGCATCCCAACTGCCGTGCTGTCTAAGAAAGATTCAGCTGGACAAATGGGAAGTCCTTGTGTCAAAGTTGCCCAGGGAAGTGTGAATCCACGGCACAAATGCAGCGATGGAATTCAGAGTGCAGCTGCTGGGGCTCCGGTCTAGGTTCCCTGTAGATGGAATTCTTCAAGCCCCATTCTCATGGCTACCATGACATGCTTAAGAGTTTGGGGCTTTATTTTAATCATGAGGTCAATGTAACACCTCTACTTACATGATTGCCATTGATTCTAATCGCTTGATGTATACATTGTTAGGAATGCTGACTGGCCGTCCCTGAATAATTTTCTCTGCCTATCTCAGTTGTTTTTAATGCATGATATGCGACCCAGTATACAAGGATCCATATGATCCTACGGAAGGAAATGTGGAGCATGACGACAATTCTGCCAATAATAGCTAAGCTATGAAAACGATAACCTAATTGTTAGAATTAATTGGTACCAATAAAATGTATTCAGCTTCTGAAGCCAAATGTCATAATCACCTGGTAAGAGAGTTTTCCGTTATCACAGATAGGTAATGGGTGATTCATTGAAAATCTTGAAAGTAGTTCTATATATGCCATATTTCACAGCAAGCTTTGAAATTGTTAGCGGTGTTGCCTTGAATTAATTTTTTACATGAAAGAGGTCATCAACCAGAAGACTGCAGACAGGCAATGTAGGCAAAGTGGCTCCACTGAACATGAGACAGAAATATCAGATTCCAACTTCATAAACAGAGCTTTTCAGCCTGAGAAACATTACTATTATTATTTTTTTTCACTCAGTGTGGATGCTTGCTGTGGTGTGCAAAAGCCAGACATTTTATTTTGGAAACATGAAGGCTTATAATAAATAACTTTAATGTGCTGGATATTGGCAATACCAAAACTCAGATAATGGCTTATCTATAAATTTAACGTTCATTTCAATCAAAACTTTAAAAGAAGCTACCCTCTGGGTCACCCTTTTCATAATTCTTGTTATTTGAGAGGAAAGTTAAGAGAGACACAATTTTCCTTGAATTTTGAGAAAAATAATTCTCTCTTATTTGTAAGAGAAATTACCTAGGAGTAATTCTCCTAGGTAATTTCTCCTAGAAATTACCTAGGAGTTAGATAACAAATATATTAATTAGTTGATCTCTAATTAAATCAAGTTTCTTTTCATTTAGGAGAATGGTTAAAATGTCTTATATTACAAATGAAATTTTATTTGGGGACATTTCATATGACTCAGGCTTTTTGGCATAGTATATATTGTTACAGTGACAAATATAGATTTTAACTTTTGTCACTAAGGAGCAGCTGGAAAATGTCAAAAGACATAAGGTTATATCATCTGCTCACTTCCTATTTACTTCTCCCTATCTTACTTACTATTTTACCTAATGTCAGTTATTTTTCCCCCAAAATCTAAGAAATGCTATTTTTTTACTCGTTTGACAGAAATCATTGAAATATTGCTAGAAAAAAGAAGGGGCCATTTCGTTTAACTAAGTCTTAGTCATTCTCATCACTTTTTGATCTATGTTATCTTTAAACTCTATTTTATTTTTTATTTTAAATTCTTTTATTTTCCCCAGACTTATTAAAGTATAATTAACAAATAAAAATTGTATATATTTAAGGTGTACAACATGATAGCTTGATATACACACTGTGAAATGATTACCACAAATTTGCTCATACATCCATCACCTCACATAGTTATCTTTTTCTTTCTTTGTTTTTGGTGTGGTGAGAACAGTAAAGATCTACTCTCTTAGCAAATTTCAAGTATACAACACAATATTATTAAGTAGAATCACCATGCTGTACGTGAGATCCCCAGAACTTATTCATCTCATAAATGAAAGTGTGTACCCTTTGACCAATCTCTCCCCATTCCCACCTCCTCCCCAGCTCCTGGAAACCACCACTCGACTGTCTGAATTTGACTTTTTTAGATTCCACATATAATAAGTGAGATCATACAGTATTTATCTTTCTTCCTCTGTCTGATTTCACTTAGCATAATGTCCGCCAGTTTCATCCATGTTGTCACAAATGGCAGGATTTCCTTCTTTTTGGTGGCTGAATAATATCCCCTTGTATATAAGGTACCATATTTGCTTGACCCATTCGTTGATGGGCACTTACGCTGTTTCCGTATCTTGGCTATTGTGAATAATACTGCAATTAACATGGGGGGGGGTGCAGATATCTCTTTGAGATAATAATTTCATTTCCTTTGGATATATACCCAGAAGTGGGATTTCTGGATCACGTGGTAGTTCTGTTTTTAATTTTTTGAGGAAGCTCCATACTGCTAAACTCTATTTTAAAGATGCAATCCCCTCCATAGTAATAACATTTGTGCCATCAATCATGTTTCACAGTCCATTGTATACCAGTTGTATAATGTGCTTATATAGCATGCATATACATGTGCTTGTAGAGGCATTGTGGGTTATAAACATCCAAATATCTGTGAAATAGATTGCATATATTGTATGCAAGTGTATACATGGATATCACATTGTTGTTTAACAAATAAGGAGCCTGAGTGCTCTCTAATATCTTTTATTCCTACATTTTTGGTGGCTGCTTTCTTCCTACGTTCTTTGGCTGTTTCTTCATACGACTGTAATTTTGTAATACTTCCAAGATTTACTCATGTTTTACACAAGGTATAATTCATTCATTTCCACTTATGTATAATATTTATTGTGTGAACATCACAATTGAACCATTCTGTTTGCCATTAGACATGGTGGTTGTTTCCAGCCTTTTGTTGTTATTAACAACCCTGCTATGGACATCATTTCCTGTGTTTGCTTTTGTCCCTTGACAACCCATCCCCTGCAAGGTTGCTGGTGATGTGCGTGCGTGTGTGTGTGTGTGTGTGTGTGTGTGTGTGTGTGTGTGTTCAGTAAATCCAATTCTGATGTTACTCTTTCACTTAAAAATCCTTCAACCTAGAGGCTTAGCAGAACCACCTGGAATAATATTCCAGATGACCTGGAATGATCTCGACATAACTCCAGTAACTGAAGCAATTCCTTTTAAGGATAAACATCAAAGAACGACGTTACTCAGGTTGCTACTCCTCTTTCTTTCTGGCAGCGGAACCTACCCTGTCCCTTTGTACTCTGGCACTACAGATGCTCTAAATCTGATCAGAGGTGAAAATGAATCTCTTATCACCAAAGTTTTCCAGGAAGAATCAAAAGGAAATCTTTCTTTGGGAGGCTGTCCCAGAAAAAGCTACAATGGTGAAAAGAGCCCAGGGGAGTCAGATGTTCCTCGTCTGGAACATGCACTGCCATTTATGAACTGTAAAGTCACTCGACTTTCTGGATCTCTTTGCACATCTAAAAACAAGGCAGTTACCATTTCTGAATGGCCCTGCCTTCTAGACTGGTGTAGAGGATCAAATAAAACCTCCATTCATTCCACAAACACCTACTGTGTCTCAGTCACTGTGCTAGGTCCAGAAGCATGGATGGCCCCCTTGTCCTAAAAGACCTCACAAGCCACACGGTGATTCTCAATCATGGCTGCATACGGGAATCACCGGGAGTGTAAGTTTAAAAAATATGGATGCCTGAGTCCCCTACATCCTGGCCATGCGAGATGAGACACATTTTTAAAGCTCTTAGCCTATGCTGCATGTGTATGATGGGAATAACAGAAGCTACTTTATAGGGTGGTTGTAAGTATTAAATAATTCGTAACACCTGCTTAGCCCCGTGCCTGGTACAAAGTAGCAGGCGATGAACTGCTGGGAGTGGGGTGGGGAAAACCGGTAACTACGTAGCTGGAGTAGTGATGTTTGCTACAATGGAGAGAAACATGCAGGTGCTCTGAGGGTCATCTCACTCTGCTGGCTGGGATGGCAGTCCTGGAGGATGTGATGTCAGAGGCGACTTTTTAACACAAAGGTGAGTAAATTAGCCAGGTAAGCCTGGTAGGCATTGGGGGTGGGGAACATCGCAGAGAAGGAGTCTGGAATTCTTCTGGAGCGCGCGAGGAGAAGGAGGGGTGAGATTGCGGAGAGCACAGGGGTCAGCTCTTGAGGGGCCTTGAAACCACGCAAAGGGGGTGGCCTTTAATGCTGCTGGCCACCAGGAGCCACCAAAAGGTTTTAAGCTGGGAAGAAGGCGATCAGAGTCGCGTTTACGTTGGGTCACTGCATCCTGGCGTGGCTTTGCGGTGATTTGAGACCGGAGGAGGGTGATCAGTAGGGACGGTGGCCTGGGATCAGGCAGCTGCTATAGAAACGGAGTAAAAGGCCTGAGAAGAAAGGGCGAAAAAGAGGTAAAAACCACGGCCCTTGCCGGCGTTAGGAGGGTGAAGGATGCGGAGGACACGAAGGCCATCCTGACCTTTTGCGCGAACAGTGTGCAAAGCAGGGAAATGGCACGGCCTAGGGCTGGGGGTCTCAGCACGAGACGGGGGCTCTGGGTGGACTACGGCAGATCCCGCCGAGGGCCGGTGAGTCTGAAACGCCGGAGGCCTGCAGGCCGAGGTCGCGCTGGCGCGGCGCCTGGGAGCGCGAACGACCGGGCGGAGCGCGGGGTCCCAGCGCAGCGCGCCCCCAGCAGCCCTGCCCACAGAGCGCCCGCTCGGGGAGCCGACCGCGGGGACGGAGCGCGTCGCCCCGGGGGCTGATCCCAGCCCGGGAGGGGCTCTTCCGGCGCGCCGGCCGGGATCCCGGCTTCCCCGGGGAACAGGCCCGCGCCGCTCCGTGTGGATGGAGAGCCCGCGTCGCAGCGCGGGGACGCCGGGGACGAAGCGCGGTTGGGGCCTGGGCCTCCGCTCCGGGACTGCTGGACGGTAACTGGATTGAGGCGGAACCAGGGCGAGGGCGGCTCCTTCTCCTTCGCCTTGCGTCATTTTAGGTGTTTTGGGGTCGAGGAAGAAGGACCTGGGGGAGGGCAAGTGTTTGTCGAGGTTAGTTTTGGTTTGGTTTGTCCTTTGTCGTCTGCATCTTTCTCTTTTGTTTGATGTCATGTTTCCTCCTTTGCTATCACCCATTCTTCACTTTCTTTAGGTATCTTGGAGCTGTTACACAGTTATACAGCTCTACCCCTGTATATTTATGACTCTTCAAACAGTAACTATTGACTTTACCAGAAGTGGATTTTTTTTTTTCCTGTCCAATGTTGTCACCAAACTAACTACTTTACGTGAATCGTTTACTCAGGCGATTATGTTCTGACGCTGATTCATGAGCTAAATTCTGGGATTTGTATTTCTCTAGAATGTTCCATAATGCCCAGGAGTGTGGTAGGCACACAGTTGCCTTTCAATATATTCTTGATAATCTGTCACTTTTTAAAATTCATAATGTAATTCTTTTGTTTATTTTTATTTATCTCAAAAGACTCTGTGTTCTGACTCAACACACCATTTTACCTTAGAAGTTTTCAACACTTTTTAATGAAAATCTTTTATATCCCTTCGCATGCACCCATATGCAGCAGCTAGCGATTAAGATGATGAAGTTAAGTTGGTTTAACAAACCTATCTCAACGAATAAGTGAAGACCATTTTAATTGATCTGTCACTTTTGTATGCAGAGAGAAAGCAGTATCCTCTTCTCATTCCTCTTGTGACCTGATTAGAAAGCCCCCCACCGCCAAGCATGCCCTCATTCCCTCTCACAGATCCTGCCCTGCCTCCTAACTAGCAACTCCAGTTTCTTGCATTATGGTCTAGCAACCCCTCTCCCGAGAAACTCCTCAGGCCCGTCCTTAGTAGCACTTGGATATATGTCAAGGTTTGGGCACCTGGCTTTTCAGCCTGCCTTTCAGACTCTGCATGTCCATCCTTTGTGACCCACCCAAGCCTTCACATTCTTTTCGTTCTCTTCTCTTGTGTTGTTACTGGAAACAGCATGCAGTAATGGAAAGATGCCATTTCAAACAACCATATTATGAAAAAGAGCAAACACATAGAAATAACATCAAACATCTGGTCAGTATTTAAATTTCCAAATGTCTCCCGCTCTAGTTTTGTTTAGTTTGTTTGAATCAGGATCCAAATAAGCTCCAAATAATTGGTTAATATATCTTAAGTAATTCCTAAGTTCCCCTCCATCTGGACTTCATCTCAGCCTCTGGACCACTTTCTGCCATTACTGAAGTAAATTATTAGCTTTTTAAGGACCTTTTCCTAGAGGGTGAAATGGACTCACCAGTGATGTCTGGACTTAGAGTTGTGGAATTCCTCGGCATTTTGTATGCCTTTGAGAGCCCAGCATTTTGGCTTGGAATCAGAAAGTGGAAGAGAGCATACAGAGACAAAACTCATTCAGCGGCATCCTTGATGTACTTGAAAAACATACACACGTGGGACTTCCCTGGTGGTCCAGTGGTTAAGAACCCGCCTTCCAATGGAGGGGACGCGGGTTCAACCTCTGGTCGGGGACCTACGATCCCGTATGCCAAGGGGCAACTAAGCCCGCGCGATTTATAGCCTGAGTGTCACAACTAAGACCCGATGCAGCCAAGTAAATAAAAACAAAAAGAAAACACACACACACACACACACACACACACACACACACATAGTGGATTTGCTGCGAGAAGCTAGGTTAGAATCTTTACATTGCAGGGATGTGCAACCCCTCAGCCAGTGTGTTACTTGACTGCTTTCCCTTCTTAAGTCAGTAGTTTTCCTCTTCTTCAATATACACTTTTCCCTCTTCCCATTTCATAACTTTCTCTCTTGTCCCCAAACTGGCCTTCATGCTATCATTCTTTCTAATTTTCTACCAATGCCCTAATACCAAAGACTGGCTGACCACTCATCAGAGATGCTGTAGAAGAAGTATGGGTTTAGGTAGAAAGCGGACCCAGAGTTGACCTCTATGGTCCAGCTCTAGAGTGCAGGTAAATCAGGAAACAAACCTGATGCTGGGAAAGAGATTGAAAGGAAGAAAAACCAGTCAGACCTCTGCCGGTGAAGAGTCAGCAGATGGGGCTTAAAAAGTTAGTGCACATTGTTTCTGCCCCACGACGTGTCTAAATCCAGAAGTTCTTCTGGTAGATGTACACACTGCAGTGGTAATGTAGGCACCTGCATTACACCGATCAACAACAAGTGCTAGCTAACTCAGACTGAGAATAGCCCAATTCAGCAAAATGTCCAAATTAGGCTATCTCAATATTTTTTTTTCTGTATGTGTGTGTTCTACACATATACAAAATAAACATTCTCAGTGCCAACTTCTAACCTTTCATTGTTTTAACTGTGGATTAAATTGGTCTTAGGAATTTCAAGTTGCCCTTAAGAAAGGATATTCTTTTCCTACTGAAGGAAGCTTTTCTTGCAGTCTAAGATTTCTCTTTAAGCTACTTTTACCAAGTTTATCAAGTGAGCTTTTATCTGGGCTCACAAATGTAAGAAACCTGTTAAATGAACCCAAGTTTTGTGGAAAGTCGGGTGCTTGAATTAGGGGAAATAAATTATGCTATTTATCATTCATTTTAAGAAGAGTAGTTGTAGCTGGGAAGAAACCTAATGACCTGGTAATGCTTCTAGTTAGCTTTCGATCCAATACCCCAAAATAAATAGTAGTAAGTTATTGAGTTCAGAGGTGGTAATTAAAAAACATCTAGTGTTTCATATGTAAATCTTGCTAAAGGAGTTTGCACAGTGAAGGTGAATGAACGTATGTTTCTTTTTGCCTGATATACTACATAGAGAAGCATCCTGGCAGACTTCTCACGGTGGAGATTCCCGAAGGTGGTATACTGATGGTTCTGTAGGCTGAACGCCACTAGAAACTCTACTGACTCAGGTATGCCAAGGGTCCTGCTTAGAGTCTTCAAGGAATCAAAGGGTTGTACTGTACTGTAATTCTTGTATTTTCTTTCATCCTTAAAAAAAATAGCTACCGTCCTTCGGGGGAGAACTTTACACATCATTTAAGATAATATTTTGGGATTGTGGGAGCAGAAAATGGGTTACTCAATGTAGTGTCTTTTGGCAAATAAAAGATATTAAACAACGTGTGCACAAAAGTGTTGAAAAGTAAAGTCCAAGAATAGAAATCCCTTAACACAATGATATAGTCATCCTTCTGTAAATATTAAAAAAAAACAAAAATGAATAAAGATCAGTACGCATTCTCCTTTTGTAGTGGAAGCTCCGTAATTAAATCTTCCCTCCTTATCTTTTTCTTGGAGGGGGGGATTGGGAGGGTGGCTCAATCAATTATAACACTACCTCTACTTATTGAGATTAGCACGGTACTTTTCAATAACATTTGGTTGATAAGAATACTTGAAAATTGCAATTAGCTTTAAGAACAAACAGGAACTCTTCTTAAAATCGTTTTAGAAAACTAGCTTGAGCACGGATGGGCAAATGGGGGCTCAAAACAATTTTGGAGAAAAATAAAGTCAGGTGGTTACCTTGGATGACAAAGTGTAACTTCTGAAAAGTATTGACTTTTTAGCTTTATCTCAAGGAAAATGAAGCAAGACTATGAGGGTAATGGGAACATGATCTTAGTCTGTTCTTTGCCCACTTTCACATATCATTTCCCTATATAGTTGGGAAAGAAACCAGATTATTTAGTAAAAAAAGAATATTTAGCATTCCATATACTCGAGGGTAGTTTATTGCAGCAAACATGTCTTACTCTCAGCTTTTTATTGGTGTATACTCTCCTTACCTTTTGGGGGAAAGAAATTACTGAGTTACTCTCCCTATTTCAGACGGATCCTGTATGTCACATCAGTGAGGGCTGAGGTGGGGGATTGCAGTCAGTTTTTTGGCCTCGCCAAATCTGGATTTTACCCTGAGTTTTCTTTTGCTTTCTTTTTTTTTTTTTTTTTTTTGTAGTTTTGTGAACTCTTGGGACATCAGAGAACTGTAGTAAAATATTATTATAAAATCACATATCAATGCTGAATATTGGTATCTAAGACTTTAGAATTCCTTTTTACTATTAGCTCAATTTTGACCCTACAGGGTGAAAAGCTCCACAGTATTCCAGAGGTGACTGATTGCCCCATAAGGTATATTACACTTTTTAAAAATAGTGTGCTCATAAAAGCTTTTTTCTAAACAATAAATTTTGTCTGATGTATATTCCTTTTAAACATGTACAAAATGAGAAAAAGATCCTTTGTGGAAAAGAGAAATTGGCTCTAATGGATAATAAAACTGTAATAAAAATGCAGAAAAAGACTATGTAGCTAGATTATACTTTTGTGATTAAAAAATTACATTCTTAAGATAAAATAACCTATAGTTCTGACACCTGATTTCTCACACAACAGAAAACTTACTGGGCATGATATGGACTGTGTGTGTGTGTGTGTGTGTGTTTTATGTATTTTAATACTCTTGTTTCATGGAAGAGGTCTATTTTCTCTAACTTTTACACAGATAAACTCAACATGGTTGGATAAAAGACAAGTTCCTCTCTCAGACATGATAGCTAGACCTAGGTAACAAGAAACGTCATTTGCTATATATTAACATGCGTTATGCCATTTGTTGTTTTAAAAGCATTTTATTTCTTTCTTTTTAAGGCTTTCTGACTGTTGGAATGGTTTTAGATGGTCATCCCAGAGAATGAAGGCATGGATGACTCACATGAAGCGCTGGTTGTTAAAGACAAGGTGGGAGCATTTATAAATCTGCTTTCAAATTTTGCCTAATCTGACTCCTGATTTGCACATACTCTTTCCAAAATATATTTTGAACTACGATGCCATGTATAAAATAAAGGAAGTTTGGAATGGTCTTTTCTGACCATCTAGAAGATTCGCCAGGCTTCTAGTAATCTATGTAAAACTTATTAATTCCATGTTATTCCTGAATAAATATTTTAAAGACCAGGGAGCTAAGAGTAGGGATAATTACTTCCTATTTAAAAAAAGGAGACAGATTCATTTTTTAAATAAATTTATTTTATTTTTGGCTGTGTTGGGTCTTTGTTGCCGTGCGCGGGCTTTCTCTAGTTGCAGCGAGCGGGGGCTACTCTTCGTTGCGGTGTGTGGGCTTCTCATTGGGTGGCTTCTGTTGTTGCAGAGCACGGGCTCTAGGCGCACAGGCTTCAGTAGTTGTGGGACTTGGGCTCAGTAGTTGTGGCTCATGGGCGCTAGAGTGCAGGCTCAGTAGTTATGGGCGCACGGGCTCAGTTGCTTTGAGGCATGTGGGATCTTTCCGGGCCAGGGCTCGAACCTGTGTCCCCTGCATTGGCAGGCGGATTCTTAACCACTGCACCACCAGGGAAGCCCCTCATTTTTTAAAAAACTATACTGTTAGTAGTAATAGGGAAGTGGCAAAGGAGTAGTCCCTTTTATTTTGATAATTTATATATCTATGTATCTACATCTATATATACAAATGTTTATAAGATTTTTCAGATAACAGTGTAAAACCATGAATTTAAAAGCATCAAGGCCACTTGAGAATAAGAAGTGTTCTAAAAATAGTAATTGGCATAGGGATATAACTGACCACAGACATCTAGCAAACAGAATGGTTTAAGGGATTCTACAGGTGTAAGAAGATTATCCAAAGTTCATTTCAAACCTTGAAAATGAAAGTCATTTATTTTTGACATTTTCATGCTGTTTCAATACTGATTTTTTTTTAATGAAAAAGAATGAGAAAAACTGTAAGAAATAATTGTAACTTGGCATTTATTCGAACATTTGTCCTGGATTATTTTAGGCTTGGCTGGAAAGGGGATATATTTTGGACAGGGTATGAAAAAAGAATTATGATGCAGGTAGCAAAATATACCCTAATATAACTGTTATTAAGACTTGATAAAAGTTTTTTTAACACATAATCCACTTTTCCCCAAATAAGTCATGAAAACCTCACCATCCATGATAATTCACCTTCTCAGTGGCAAAAATGAAAAGATGTCAGGCTTTATTTGTGATATGCAGACTCAGTTAAGGGCACTTATGTGCAAGCTTTTGGGCTGTTTATCTTGACTATGTATGACTGGAGAGAGAGCATTCATGAGAAATAGCGGTTTGTATGTGAGACAGGGAAGGAAGGGGAGAAGAGTATTCAGAATTCTTTTTTTTTTTTTTATAGATAAAAACCTAAACAAAACTTTGATTTCTTATATGTTTTATTGATTTCAAGCATTTTAATTTTAGCTTTTGTCCCTTCTTCTTAAATGATGTTGCTTGCAAGTGTAGCATTACAACTACACACATTCCTGATCATGATTTTAAAAAATTCTTTGTATTCAGACTTTACATGTTTCTTTCTAGTCGTAATAAGCTCTGGCAGGTAGCAGGCTGCAAACTGCAAACTAAGCATTGAAGGAACTGCCTCCACATATACTTCTGGGAGTGATGTGACAGCCTCTATCATGCCTGCTATCTTCCAAGAAGTTCATTATTCTCTCAACCCCCATATTCCTTTCTGAACACACAGAGAAGCAGTAGTTGGGTGGCTCTATAGACACTGCTGGGGTTTCTGCTCTTCTTGCCGTCAGGGCTGCGGTGGTGGAGTGAGGGTTAGAATCTCTCCAAGTCTCAGAGCCGCAGGTGTTCTCATACTTATTCAGTCGTGTGCTTATTGCAGGGTTATGTTTCCAGAGTTGTCACCAAATACTATGAAAAACCATTAGTTAATATCGGACAATGAAATGTCTAATCATTTAGATAAACATGTCTAAAGTGTTGGATTTAATGTTAGTGAGATCATCAATTCTCTATTTATTCAAACGAACAGTTGAATATTTTATTTATTTACTAAAATAAGTTTTATTTATTTATTTATTTGGGTGCACTGGGTCTTAGTTGCAGCATGAGGGATCCTCGTTGCCGCGTGTGGGATCCTCACTGCAGCATGCGAGATCTTTTAGTTGCAGCATGCATGATCTCTTTAGTTGCACATGCAGGATCTTTAGTTGCAGCATGTGTGATCTTTTAGTTGTGGCATGCGGGATCTTTTAGTTGCAGCATGCAGGATCTTTAGTTGCAGCATGCGGAATCTTTAGTTGCAGCATGAGAACTCTTAGTTGTGGCATATGGGATCTAGTTCCCTGGCCAGGGATAGAACCCGGGTCCCCTGCATTGGGAGTGTGGAGTGTTAGCCACTGGACCACCAAGGAAGTCCCTGAATACTTTAAATGAATGTAATGTTTAAGAGCAGTAACATTTGGGGATGCTATGAATTCTCAACATTCCTACAGAATGAAACAAATATAGTCATTCCTCAAATATATGCCCATCTCTGTGGTTTGCAAAATTTTCAAAGGTTTCAGCTGCATATTCATAATGGATTCTTTGCAGAACACATCAGTCTATATCACTGCATCTTTATCATTTTAGGAATAGGTACAATGAAGAAGAAATCTGTGCTTTCCTTGCAGGTATTGAGCTAGTGGAACATTTGCTATATTAAAATAATTTTGTATTGTATTTGATTGACATTCAACTTTAAGTTAATTATACCTCACCTCCTACTCCAATATAGAATGTAATACTTTAGACCTTTCATCACTAGTTTAGCATAAACTAAGAAAAATTTTCTTTTGATGCTATTTACTTACTTGGGCTAGACTTGATTTATCTGAATCATTACACTCACTCTTTTTTTTAACATCTTTATTGGGGTATAATTGCTCTACAGTCGTGTGTTTGTTTCTGCTGTATACCAAAGTGAATCAGCTATACATATACACATGTTCCCATATCTCTTCCCTCCTGCGTCTCCCTCCCTCCCACCCTCCCTGTCCCACTACAATGAACATGGCTGACTTGGTAAAAAGAAAAAGCATAAAAACTGTTTTTGTATGAGATAAAAATTCATTATTGCTATCAAGTACAAATATAACCTTCTAAAATAGGTTTTGAAAGTAAAACTAATGGAAACATTCAATTTAAGCATCTGTTTATTAGAAGTTGTAAGTTAACTGAATTTATTAGATGCAGTTTTATAGCGGTTGCAGTCAGAATTTCAAAGGAAGCAACTTTCCCTGAGAGTGTGTCATGGCCTGTTGGTGAGCAATGTGTGGCACAAGTATATCACTCTCAGTGGTGACAGGAGGGTGGGGCAAAGGTCCTCACTCAGAGCTGATCCAGTAGAAAATATGCAAACGCAGCATGAACTCCATGTGGTAACTGGCCACTGAGAAGACCCTCCGCGGAAGAAACTCGAACCGGATGGTCACCAACAAGGCATCTTTGCCTTAAGTTTTGCTAATGTTGCTTGTCTGGGAGAGAGGTGGTTATGTAAATAAAAACAGTGAACTAGAGCCAAACAACAACAGAAAACAAAAAAAAACAGCCCATAGCACACTCTCAGGGAAAGCTGCTTTTGAAATTCTGACTGCAACCATTATAAAACCGCATCTAGTAAATTCAGTTAAAACTTTTAATAAATAGATGTTTAAATTGAATTTGTTTCCATTACCATTAATTTTCAAAGCCTGTTATAGAAAATCATAGTTGTACTTGACTCTGGAATCAGTGCCCTGCATTTCCCTTCCCCATGTCCATGTGTACCAACATTGAGGTACTCTGCTATAAATGCTATCCTTCTGATTTGGGAATAAAGCAGAATCACTGACAACCAGCTTTTCCTCCTCTTAGCCTTTTATTAGCCAGGTACTAGGAAAAGAAATGGTTAAGACATAGCCCTACCCTTGAGGAGTTCATAGTCTTGTATAGAAACTGATGCAGAATTAGGATGTAATGAATGTGATTAGTGTAGATTTTTCTGTTTGAAGTATTGGAACTATTTACCTGTTTTTGGGTCTTTTGTGCAAAATCGTTTGTAGAAGGGAAGGAGCAGAGAGGATGACAGAATCTCTATATTTAAAAAAATGGACACACACGCACCGCCCCCCCCCCCCCGCCCCCACTGCCACCAGATGGCAACGTGATATTTGGAGGATTTTTTTTTTTAATTCAGGGATCACTGCCTTGTTTCAGGATCATTTAGATTAGTACTTTCTCCTGCCACCTAGGCTTTTAATCTCTTAGTGTGGAAACTGATTTTAGTTTTTGGTTCACGTATTTGCCTTACTAATTGTATCAAGCATATGAAACCCTGATGAATCAAACTCTGTATAGCAAATAATATGATTTTGATGAGCTGTTTTGTTTTTTCACTGTTACGACAGTACCAACTTACATTTGAAGTCCAAAGCCAGCATTTGCTCATTCTGAGGTGGGACTGGTGAGCATCCATAAGTGGCATGGCTATTTGGGAGTACTTTTGGTTGGGACGCTGAAGCCAGGGCTCCAGAGAATATCCCCCTGCTAAACAGGTTATAAAAGGATGTTATTCTTTTTAATAAAATGGTACAAATAATTCCTCTTGAAAAGTATCTATTACCTCACCCTGAGAAGTGTTTGACTTGGATAAGCCACTGTTCATTCTAGTCTTTTAACATAACTGAACATGTTAAAGTGATTTAGGCCACAGGAGATTTTATGGCTATTAGAAACTATTTGGCTGCAAATATAATATGAATAAAATAATAAATGTTTTTTATTTTGATTAAACTGATTTATATAGTTTTTTCTGGAATGAATCATAATATATTTGTCTTCCACATAATTTTGTAATGTAGATAGTATGTTAACTCCCACTTTTGACCTCATAATTCATGTTTTTATTGTTTGTAGGCCAGTGAGAAGAATTCCTCATTATCAAATTCTCATCAACAAGTCTGACAGAATTTGCGTCTCCTAAACCTACATTTCCAAGGAGGTCATAACAATATTTATGGAATATGAGGCACAGAATCTTAAGTTAAAAAATATTTTTCCAGGTCTCATTTGCATTGAACTCAAATTAACTGTCAAATAAGAATACTGATATAAGGAAGGTAAATACTACAAAAAATGTAATCTTTAGCATGTAGCTGAATGGAATCCTAAATTTTATCAGTAATATTCAGAAACCTTATTTTAATAGTATTTCCTTCTAAAAAGGAGCTTGGAACATAGTGGGTTTGTTTCAAATATCCTAATTAGAAAGAAATTTTCTTTCAGAAAACAGCAATTGCAATTTTTTGCTTTCTTGAAAGATTTTCTTTAAAAAGGGGTTCAGAAGAAAGAAATTGTCAGGATTAAGGATTAAGTTCGGGATAGGTTTATTCTAGCAGGCTTTGTGGCACAGGTCCCCTAAGTAATTCATTGTGATACTCCAGTATCTGCCATGTGTCAGAAATTAACTTGCCATTAACTGACAGCTAAATTTGATACCCTTAGTCTTAAAGTACACAGGATGTCATACATAAACCAGTCCAATCTTTGAAGGATTACTTCTCTTAGATGCTCTACAGAATTGTAGGACTGTCCATTTTATAGGATTTTTTTTTTGAGGCAACATCTTTAAAAATGCCTGTAAATTCTAAAAAGTGTTTGCTAACTTAAAATTTGTTTTTAGGTATTTATTGCTAAGTTGAAAACCTTCTTTACCAAATATGATGGAACCAAAGATACGACGAAGCCATGGCTAAGAAAAATCAGCCCCCGTGATTAAATTTTATTGAGTATGAACAATTTTTTTCTTGATGTACAGACTCAATAGTACTTTTCTACCCAACTGGATAAATAAAAGCTAAAATATAATTTATTTAACTCTTTTTGGAAATAAAACTTCAACATACCTTAAACTGGTTTTCTGATAAGTTTATTTTTAATATGACTATTTAAAAATTCATCTTAATGATAGATTTGGAAAAGCCAACTTTTACTTGGGTTGACAATAATCAGAGAATGCAGCTGTATGTATAGTGGCTACCATTTACCGAGTAACTGCTATGTGCTAGGCATTATTCTTGTGGTCTTACAGTTCACTGCAGGGTAGGTATTATTAGCCTCATTTCATTGGTGAGGAAAGAGAAGCTTAAAGAAATTAAAGTGCCTTGCCAAGTTTCTATAACCAGTACATTGCTCAGCAGATATTTGAGAGCCTACTCTGTGTTGGCCCTTGTCACTATGCTAAGACTGAGAATGCAGCTGTGAATGAGAAAGACAAAATCTCCATTCCAAAGGAGCTTACATTCTAGTAGTAATATCAGGATTTTAAAATAGCGGTGTTGGATTCTAAAATTTTTCTTCTTAGCTTCCACACTCCTTCCCACCAAGGATACTACAGAAGAGATAGATTAAGCGGTTGTAGTGCCACTTAAGAAAGTGGGTGGGGATGAAAACTACATACTGGAATACGTTATAGGAAAGAAACATTGGTATATGAGTGTCAAGCTCTATCAAAGGAAAAACCCTAGGGCTTAGCTGTATGGCAGGGAATGGAAAGCCTGTGCTGCATAACAGACTTGGCTTAGGTAGACACACCTGCAGATGGTGTATAATGCAATAGCAATGATATGTACTTGCTCAGATAGCCTTAAGGATCAGTATTTTCTCAGTGTATGGGCCTGCACTGTCCAACACGGTAGCCATTACCTACTTATGGCTTTCGAGTCCTTGAAATGTGGCTAGTGCAACTAAGGAACTGAATTTTAAATTAAAAAAACATTTTTAACTTAAAAACTGACACGTGATCCAGTTACTAGATCTTTCAAGAATGTCTGGAACAACTGGGTGTGTGAATCTATTTTTCAACCTATATTTTAAGAAACTTAAATACAGATCAAGTATTTCTGATGAAAATTTAGCATCTGAATTGAGATGTGCTGTAATATAAAATACACACTGGATTTTGAAAACTTAGTATAAAAAAGAATATACAATATCCATTAATTATTTTAAGAAGAATTACATGCCGAAATGATAATATTTTGGATATACTGGGTTAAATAAAATATTAAAATTAGCTTCAACTGTTTTTCACTTTTTAAAAAAATGTATCTACTAGGAAATTTTAAATTACATATATGGATTGCATTATATATATTTGTACTGGAGAGTGCTGGTATAATCAAAGGAGCCCTAGTGAAGAGAGTCTGGTCCATATATTATCTTTTATTTCTGTCATCAAAATATTTTCTTAGTATATCTCATTACCCTTTTATCAAAAGTTATGTATTGCTCATCATTCTTTCTATGAATGTTAAGAATCATGTTAATAACTGTGTCAATACTTTGTCCTGTAGTAGGAATATAAAATTATTTACACATACACTTATATGAACTGTCACTATGCAAGTGTGCACATATAACACATTTATTCCCAAAGAGTACTTCCCATAGTAAGTTTTCAAAAACAGAAAGTAAACATAAGTATTCTGTGGAACTATATTCAAGGATTGACAGGCTTGGGGGAGAAACACTTTATATACTACATAATATACATATATTCAGGACAAAAGCAAACATTATAAAAAGTATAAAAATAGACAAAAAGATACAAACACAATATATTTTGGTCAGAATTTCAGATATGTTTTTTTTTCTTCTCTCTCCCCTTTACTTCAAAAGTTATAAATACTTTGGAAGCAGCATGTATTGTTGCACTTTTGATTTTTTGTTGTACAGTTAACGAACCTGAGAGTCTGGATGACTGGTGATCATCTATTTGGCCTTCCCATTCTTTCATTTCTTCTTCTTTGATTAATAAAGGTTTTCCTAGAGTTTGGCCAACAAGATTACAGACTTCTTGAGCTTTGCGCCATGCATTTTCTACAGCAACGACACAGGCTTGCCGTCTTAGGAATTAAATGCAGAGATTATTAATACGACAGTCAACAAACCGCAGCACTGAATAGTTTTGTTTAATTGGCTGATAATTAATTTAAAGATGTGCTTAACTTACCGAAGATTCTCAATAGAACCTGGAGTATGATAGAACTGGGGTTGGCTGATGACAACAGAGCTATCTAGCTTTTCAACAAGAAAGTTACAAATATTTTGCATTTTTCCGAATTCAGTAAATGTAATGCAGACCTATAAATGAAATGACAATTGAAATTATTTTCATGTCTGATGCTTTATTTCAAATCTTTCTCTGAATGTGAGTTAAAAAAAGTAAAGCCAGGTTACAATGAGGTCATTTTATAGTATGTAACAGATATGAAAGACCTACTTGGTACTTATAACTAAATTTTGTTATTAAATTTATTTTTGCTTATTAATTTTGTAATTTATCTAATGTTGACTTGAACATTTAAAACTTCATTTTAAATCAGTCAGAGACTTTTTATGAGAACTGGAGGGTTTCCCCTTCAACTTTATTATTCAGATAAATTCTAACCCTGATAAATGTTTCATGACTCTTTAGTCATCGATGCCATTAGTTAGCTTCCTGATTAGCGGTAATTACTTCATACTTCACTGCTGTCATTTGAGGTATGTTTCTTCTTCCAAAAGTTATTTTCAGATCTATATGCAGAAGTTCATCTATTTCACTATGTCCTCTGCCTTTAAATATGTGGAAGCAGCAAAGAGAAAAAGAGGGATGAGGTAACCTCCTGAGTCACCTTATACACTGAAGAACAGCTGCCTTTAATCATAAATGTTATCCAGGGAAGACTGATGTTCTATCTGGTTTCAATACTAAGTGAATAATGTCTTTTATAATCAGTTTGTCAATTTCTTTCTTTTTTTTTTTTTTAAAGCTGACTGGGATTTTGAGTGGGATTGCAATGACTCTAAATATAGATTAAGGAAGACCTGATACCTTAATGATACTGAGTCTTCCAAATCAGGAACAAGGTATGTTTCTTCATTTATTTAGGTCTTCTTTAATTTCTCTTAGCAATATTTTGTAGTTTTCAGCATACACGGTTAAAAGATCAGATTTATCCCTAGGTATTTTATATTTCTGATGTTTATTACCATTAGATTTTCTACATTGATGGTCATGCTGTCCATGAATAAAGACAGTTTACTTCTTACTTTCCAGTATGGATGCCTTTTATTTCTTTTTCATGCCTCAGTGCACTGGCTAGAACTTCAAGTACAATGTGGGATAGAAGTTGTGAGAGTAGATACGTTTGTCTTGTTCCTGATCTTAGGCACAAAGCAATCCGTGTTTCATCAATAAATATGATGGTAACTGTAGATTTTTCATAGGTTCCCTTCATCATTTTGAGGAAGTTTCCTACTATTTCTAGTTTGCTGAGAATTTTTATTAGGAATGGATGTTGGACTTTGTTAAATGTTTTTCTTCATCTACTGAGATCATCATATGTTTCTTTCTTGTTAATATGATAAACTAGATTGACCAGTTTTTGAATGTTGAACCAACCTTTTATTCCAGGGATGAACCATACTTGGTCATTATATATTATCCTTTTTATATATCACTGGATTTGATTTGCTAAAGTTTTGTTTATAATTTCTGCACATAAGTTTATGATGGACACTGGTCTGTAGTTTTCTTTGCTTGTAATGTCTCCCTGCCCTTCCCCCCTCCCCCACCGGTTTTGTTATCTTCTGGTTCCAAATAATGAGTTGGAAAGTATTCCAGCTTCTTCATTTTCTGGAAAAGTTTGTACAGAATTGGCATAAATTCTCCCTTAAATGTATGCACTTTTTAATTTCTCTTTTAACTTCTCCTTTGACCCATGGGTTATTGAGAAGTATGTTATTTAAATTTCAAATATTTCAGTTCTATCATTTTTGCCTTAAGTATTTTGAAGCTTTAATATTAAATGTATAAGTGTTTAAGACTGTTATATTCTTGATTGACCCATTTATCATTATAAAATCATCTTTATCTGGGTAATACTCTTTGCTTTGAAATCTACTCTGTCTGATATTATCATAGCCACTACAACTTTCTTTTGGTTATTGTTAGCATGGTATATCTTTATGCACCCCTTCGATTTTTTTTTTTTTTTTGCGGTACGCGGGCCTCTCACTGTTGTGGCCTCTCCCGTTGCGGAGCACAGGCTCTGGATGCGCAGGCCCAGCGGCCATGGCTCACGGGCCCAGCCGCTCCGCGGCATGTGGGATCTTCCCGGACCAGGGCACGACCCCGTGTCCCCTGCATTGGCAGGCAGACTCTCAACCACTGCGCCACCAGGGAAGCCCTGGTTTTTTTTAAAGGCAGGTTTATTAAGGCATAACTTATAGAGAGCAAAATACACTCCTTTCAGTATACGTTCTATGAATTTTGACAGATGCATTTACTCATGTAGCTACCATTATGATCAGTCCCATCAACTTCCTCAAATTCCCCTGTGCTCCCCACATCCCAGCCCCTGAAAGCCACTGATCTGTTTTTTTTAAATAGTTGCACTTAATTTTTTTAATTTAATTTTTTATTTTTTGGACAATTTAAAAGGTTACTTTCCATTTACAGTTACTACAAAATATTGGCTCTATTCCTTGTGTTGTAACTCTATGTCCTTGAGCCTATCTTATACCCAATAGTCTGTACCTTCCACTCTCCCACTCCTATATTGCCTCTGCCCCCCAACACTGCTAACCATTAGTTTGTTCTCTATATCTGTGAGTCTGCTTCTTTTTTGTTTTATTCACTAGCTTTTAATATTTTTTAGACTTCACATGTAAGTGATATACAGTATTTGTCTTTCTTTGTCTGACTTATTTCACTTAGCATAATGCCCTCCAAGTCCATCCATGTTGCTGCAAATGGCAAAATTTCATTCTTTTTTATGGCTCAGTAGTATTCCATTGTACACACACACACACACACACACACACACACACACACACACACACACAAACATATACACCATAGCTTCTTTATTCACTCATCTGTTGATGGACACTTAGGTTGCTTCCATATCTTGGCAGTTACAAATAATGCTGGATGAACACTGGGATGCATGTATCTTTTTGAATTAGTGTTTTTGTTTTTTCCAGATATATACCCAGGAGTGGAACTGCTAGGTCATATGGTAGTTTTATCATTTGCAAATATTTTCTCCCATTCAGTAGGTTGTCTTTTCATTTTGTCAATGGTTACCTTTGCTGTGCAAAAGCTTTTAAGTTTAATTTGGTCTCATTTGTTTATTTTTACCTTTATTTCCTTTACTTTAGGAGACGGATCAAAAAATATTGCTGTGATTTATGTCAAAGAGTTTTCTGCCTATGTTTTCCTCTAGGAGTTTTATGCTATCCAGTCCTACATTTAGGTCTTTAATCAATTTTGAGTTTATTTTTATACATGGTGTTAGAGAATGTTCTAATTTCATTCTTTTATAGGTAGCTGCCAGTTTTCCCAGCACCACTTATTGAAGAGACTGTCTTTTTTCCACTGTATATTTTTGCCTCCTTTGTTGTAGGTTAATTGACTATAAGTGCAGGATTTATTTCTGGGCTGTCTATCCTGTTTCATGGATGTGTCTGTTTTTGTGCCAGAGCCATACTATTTTGATTACTGTAGCTTTGTAGTATAGTCTGAAGTCAGGGAGCATGATTCCTCCAGCTCTGTTCCTCATTCTCAAGATTGTTTTGGCTATTAGGGATCTTCTGTGTTTCCATACAAATTTTAAAATTATTTGTTCTAGTTCTGTGAAAAACGCCACTGGTATCTTGATAGGGATTGCATTGAATCTGTAGATTGCCTTGGGTAGTACAGTCATTTTCACAATATTGATTCTTCCAATTCAAGAACATGGTATATCTTTCCATCTGTTTGTGTTGTCTTCAATTTGTTTCATCACTGTCGTATGGTTTTCAGAGTATAGGTGTTTTTCCTCCTTAGGTAGATTTATTCCTAGGTATTTTATTCTTTTTGATGAGATGGTAAATAGGACTGTTTCCTTAATTCCCCTTTCTGATATGTCATTGTTAGTGTATAGAAATGCAACAGATTTCTGTGTATTAATTTTGTATCCTGTAACTTTACTAAATTAATTGATGAACTCTAGTAGTTTTCTGATGGCATCTTTAGGATTTTCTATGTATAGTATCATGTCATCTGCAAACAGTGACAGTTTTACTTCCTCCTTTCCAACATGGATTCCTTTTATTTCTTTATCTTCTCTGATTGCTGTGGCTAGGGCTTCCAAAACTATGTTGAATAAAAGTGACAAGAGTGGACGTCCTTGTCTTACTCCTGATCTTAGAGGAAATGTTTTCAGCTTCTCACTGTTGAGAATGATGTTAGTGGTGGGTTTGTCATATATGGCCTTTATCATGTTGAGGTATGTTTCCTCTATGCCTGCTTTCTGGAGGGTTTTTAATATAAATGGATGTTGAATTTTATCAATAGCTTTTCCTGCACCTATTGAGATGATTATGTGGGTTTTATTCTCCAATTTGTTAATGTGGTGTGTCACATGGATTGATTTGCAGATATTGAAAAATCCTTGCATCCCTGGGATAAATTCCACTTGATCATGGTATATGATCTTTTTGATGTACTGTTGGATTCGGTTTGCTAATATTTTGTTGGGGATTTTTGAATTTATGTTAATTAGTGATATTGGCCTGTAATTTTCTTTTTTTGTGTGTGATATCTTTGTCTGGTTTTGGTATCAGAGTGATGCTAGCCTCACAGAATGAGTTCCGAAGTGTTCACTCCTCTGCAATTTTTTGGAATAGTTTCAGAGGACAGGTGTTAACTCTTCTCTAAATGTTTGGTAGAATTCACCTGTGAAGCCACCTGGTCCTGGACTTTTGTTTGTTGTGAGTTTTAAAATTACTGATTCAAGCCCGTTACTGTAATTGGTCTGTTTATATTTTCTATTTCTTCCTGGTTCAGTCTTAGGAGATTGTGCCTTTCTAAGAATTTGTCCATTTCTTCTAGGTTGTCCATTTTATTGGCATATAGTTGTTCACAGTAGTCTCTTATGATCCTTTGTATTTCTGTGGTATCAGTTGTAACTTCTTTTTCATTTCTGATTTTGATTTGGGCCCTCTCCTTTCTTTTCTTGATGAGTGTGGCTAAAGGTTTATCCATTTTGTTTATTTTTTCAAAGAATCAGCTTTTAGTTTCATTGATCTTTTCTATTGTTTTCTTCATTTCTATTTCATTTATTCCTGCTCTGATCTTTATGATTTCTTTCCTTCTACTAACTTTGGGTTTTGTTAGTTCTTTTACTTTAGATGTAAGGTTAGGTTGTTTACTTGAGAGTTTTCTTGTTTACTGAGGTAAGCTTGTATTGCTGTAAACTTCCCTCTTAGAACTGCTTTTGCTGTGTCCCATAAGTTTTGGATTGTCATGTTTTCATTTTCATTTGTCTCTAGGTATATTTTGACTTCCTCTTTGATTTCTTCGGTGATCCACTGCTTGTTTAGTAGCATACTGTTTAGCCTCCACGTTTGTGTTTTTTTGCAGTTTTTCTAAATAGTTGATTTCTAGTCATATACCATTGTGGTCAGAAAAGATGCCTGATACAATTTCAATTTTCTTAAATTTACTGAGACTTGTTTTGTGGCCTAGCATGTGATTTATCCTGGAGAATGTGCACATGGAACCATGTGCACTTGAAAAGAATGTGTATTTTGTTGCTTTCTACTGGAATGCTCGGTATATATCAATTACGTCCATTTAGACTAATGTGTTGGAGAAGATATAACAATTGTAAATATATATGCACTCAACATAGGAGTACCTATATATATAAGGCAAATACTAACAGACATAAAAGGAGAAATCAATGGTAACACAATAATTGTAGGGGACTTTAAAATCCCACTAACATCAATGGACAGATAATCTAGGCTGAAAATGAATAAGGAAACACAGGCCTTAAATAACACATTGATCTGTTTTTCTAAAACTTTATTTTTTTAGAGAAGTTTCAGGCACACAGCAAAATTGACAGGAAGGAACAGAGGTTTTCCATATATACCCTTCTACCCCCCACACACATAGTCCCCCCTCACCACAATCAACATTCCCCACCAGACTGGTACATTTGTTACAATATGTGTACCTACTGGGTTGACCAAAAAGTTCTTTCAGGTTTTTCCATAACACCTTTGGCCAACCCAATACACTGACACAGCATAATGACCAGAAGTCCATAGTTTACATAAGAGTTCATTCTTGGTGTTTTATATTCACTGGGTTTGTACAAATGTATGCTGCCATGCATCTATCATTATAGTTTCATACAGAATACTCTCACTGCCCTAAAATTCCTCTGTGCACCCCCTATTCATCCCACCCTCCCCCTAACTGCTGGCAACCATTGATCCTTTTACTGTCTCCATAGTTTTTCTTCTCCCAGAATGTCATATAGTTGGAGTCATACAGTTTGTAGCCTTTTCTGATTGTCTTAGTAATAGGCATTTAAGGTTCATACCTATTTTCATGGCTTGAGAGCTTATTTCTTTTTAGTGATGAATAATATTCCATTTTCTGGATGTACCAGTTTATGTATCCATTCGCCTAATGAAGGACATCTTTGTTGCTTCCAAATTTTGCGATTATGAATAAAGCTGCTATAAATATCCACGTGCACGTTTCTATGTGAGCATACATTTTCACCTCCTTTGGGTACATACTAAGGAGCATGATTGCTGCATCATGTGGTAGGAATATGTTTAGTTTTATAGGAAACTTTGTCTCCCAAAATGACTGCACCATTTTGCATTCCCACCAGGAATGAGTGAGAGCTCCTCTTGTTCCACAACCTCGTCAGCATTTGGTGTTGTCAGCATTCCAGATTTTGGCCATTCTAATAACTGTGCAGCGACACTTCATTTTTGTTTTAATTTGCATCTGCCTAATAACATATGATGTGTATCAGCTTTTCATATGCTTATTTACCATCTATATATCTTTTTTAGTGAGGCATCTGTTAAGGTCTTTGGTTTATTTTTAATTTTTTTTTTTCTTACTGTTGAGGTTAAGAGTTCTTTGTGTATTTTGGATAGCAGTCCTTTAAAATAAGTGTGTTTTGCAAATATTTTCTCTGGGTCTGTGACTTTTCTTATTATTCTCCTGACATTGTCTTTCACAGAGCAGAAGTTTTTAACTGTAATGAAGTCCAGCTTACCAATTATTTCTTTCATGGATCAATGCCTTTGGTGTTGTATCTACAAAGTCAGTGTGATACTCAAGGCCATCTAGGTTTTCTCATACGTTTATAGTTTTGTGTTTTACCTTTAGGTCTATGATACATTCTGAGTTAATTTTTTGAAGGGTGCAAGGTCTGTATCTAAATACTTTTTTTTTGTATGTGGATGTCTTGTTGTTCCAGCACCAATTGTTGAAAAGTTGATTGTGCCCCACTGTACTGCCTTTGCTTCTTTCTCAAAAATCAGTTGATTATACAGGAGTCTATTTCTTGGCTCTCTATTCTGTTCCATTGATCTGTTTGTCTGTTCTTCAAACACTACTACACTATCTTGATTTTTGAAGCCTTTTAGTAAGCCTTGAAGTCAGGGAATGTCATTTCTCCAACTTTGTTCTTCTCCTTCAATACTGTATTGGCTATTCTGGTTCTTTTGCATCTCCATATAAACTTGAATCATTTTTTTTTTCTATATCCCCAAAATAACTTACTGGGAGTTTGGTTGAGACTGCATCAAATCTATAGATCTAGTTCAGAAGAACTGACATCCTGACCATATTGAGTCTTTCTATCCATGAACATGGAATATCTCTCCATTTATTTGGCTCTTCTTTGATCTAATTCATCAGAGTGTCAAAGTTTTCCTCATATAAATCTTGTACATATATGTTGTTAGATATACACCCAAGTATTTCATGTTTTGGGGTGCTATGGAAAATTGTTTTTAATTTCAAATTCTACTTGTTTGTTGCTGGTATGTAGGAAATATTTTGTTGAATATTTTTGCCTCTATATTCATGAGAGATTGGTCTGTAGTTTTCTTATCTTGTAATGCATTTCCATAGGATTTGTGGTGATGTCTCCTTTTTCAGTTCTGATATTAGTAATGTGTTCCTTCTCTTTTTTTTCCCCCTTTAGTTTGGCCAGAAGCTTATCAATCTTATTGATATTTTCAGAGAACTAGCTTTTGGTTTCACTAATTTTCTCTATTGATTTCCTGTTTTCAATTTCACTGATTTCTGCTCTAATTCTTATTATTTTTCTTCTGCTTACTTTGGACTTAATTTGCTCTTCTTTTTCTAGTTTCCTAAGGTGGAAACATTATTTATTTTAGATTTTTCTTCTTTTTACTATATGCATTCAATGCTAAAATTTCTCTCTAAGCTGCTTTCACTGTATCTCACACATTTTGATAAACTGTATTTTCATTTTCATTTAGTTCTAAATATTTTAAAATTTCTCTTGAGATTTCTTCATTGACCCATGTTATTTAGAAGTGTGTTGTTTAATCTCCACGTATTTTGGGATTTTTCCAATTATGTTTCTGTTATTGATTTCTAGGTTAATGCCACTGTGGTCAGAGAGCAGACATTATATGATCTATCCTTTTAAATTTGTTAAGGTATAAGTTTTGGCCTAAAATGTATTTTTTGGCGGTGGTGGGGGGAAGTAAAGGTTTACTGCAGGGCCAAGCAATGAGAATGGGTGGATTGTGCTCAAAAGACCCAAACTCCAAATGTGTTCTATCTTGGTGAATGCTCCATGAGAGCTTGAGAAGAAGAATACTGTTTCTGGAGGAAGTAATTTATAGATGTCCATTCTATCCAGTGAATTCATGGTACTGTTAAGTTCAACTAGGCCCTTACTGATTTATGCCTGCTGAATCTGTCCCTTCTTGATAAAGGGAGTTGGAGACTCCAACTATGATAGTGGACTCATCTATTTCTCCTAGCAGTTCTATTAGTTTTTGCCTCATGTAGTTGGGGAATGCACGTTAAGGAGTTTTTTTTTTTTTTTTGGCTGTGCCACCACGCAGCATGTGGGATCTTAGTTCCCCAACCAGGGATCGAACCCATGCTCCCTGCACTGGAAGTGCAGAGTCTTAACCACAGGACTGCCAGAGAAGTCCCCAGGGATTGTTATGGCTCTGGGAAAATTGCCCCTGTATCATTACCTAATGCCCTTCTGTATCCCTGATAACTCCTTGTTATGAAGTCTGTTGTGTCTGAAATTACAATAGTGATTCTTGCTTTCTTTTGATTAGTGTTAGCATGATTAATTTTTCTCCATGGATTTACTTTTAATCTATATATGTCTTTATATTTAAAATGGCTTTCTCATAGATAACATATAGTTGGGTAGTGTTTTTTGATGCACTTTGACAATCTCTGTCTTTTAATTGCTGCGTTTAGACCACTGATGTTCAAAGCATTACTGATATAGTTGGATTAATATCCACCCTATTCTTTACTGTTTATTGGTTGCCCTTGTTCCTTTTTCTAAGTTCTGTCTTCTGCCTTTTGTGATTTAAAAAAATTTTTCATTTATTTATTTATTTTGGCTGTGTTGGGTCTTCGTTGCTGTGTGTGGGCTTTCTCTAGTTGCTGCAAGCGGGGACTACTCTTTGTTGCAGTGCACGGGCTTCTCGTTGCGGTGGCTTCTCTTGTTGCAGAGCACAGGCTCTAGGTGCACGGGTTTCAGTAATTATGGCACACGGGCTCAGTAGACGTGGCTCGTGGGCTCTAGAGCGCAGGCTCAGTAGCTGTGGCACACAGGCTTAGTTGCTCTGCGGCATGTGGGATCTTCCTGGATCAGGGCTCGAACCCATTTCCCCTGCACTGGCAAGTGGATTCTTAACCACTGTGCCACCAGGGAAGCCCTTGTGATTTTAACTGAGCATTTCATGGTTCCCTTTTTTCTCCTTTCTTAGCATATCAGTTATATATTTTTAAGCTTTTTTAGTGGTTTCTCTAAAGTATGCAATACATATTTACAGCTAATCCAAGTCCACTTTTAAATAACACTATACCACTTTATGGGTTGTGTGAGCACCTTACAATAACAAAATAATCCTAATTCCTCCATCCCATCTCTTGTATCATTACAGTCATTCATTTCACTTATATATCAGCATACACAAGTATATATATAAGAAACATGCATAAGCATACAAAATTGAATATATTGTTGCTATTACTTTAAACAAACTGGTATTCACTAGATTGATTAAGAATAAGAAAAATATCTATAACACAGGGAACTCTGCTCCATATTATGTAACAACCTAAATGGGAAAAGAATTTGAAAAAGAAGAGATACATGTATATGTATAACTGAATCACTTTGCTGTACACCTGAAACTAATGCAACATTGTTAATCAACTATAATATAAGTTAAGAAAAAGAATAAGAAAAATAAAAGTATTTTACCTTCACTTACTCCTTTTTTGATGTTCTTCTTTTCTTTACATAGATCCAGGTTTCTGATCTATATTATTTTCCTTCTTTCCAAAGAACTTCTTCTAACAGTTGTTGCAAGGCAGCCCTAATGGTAACAAATTCCCTCAATTTTTGGATTTCCCTGCTGGCCTAGTGGTTAGGAGTCCGGGCTTTCACTGCAGTGGCCTTGGTTCAATCCCTGGTTGGGAAAGATCCTGCAAATTGCATGGTGTGGCCAGAAAACAAAAACCAAAAACACCCCCACCCCCCGAAAAAACAGTCTTAGTCAAATTCCCTCAATTTTTGTCTGAGAAAGTCTTTATTTCTCCTTCAATTTTGAAGGATACTGTGTAGAGAACTCTAGGTTGGGTTTTTTTTTTCTCTCAACACTTTAAGTGTTTAAACTCCACTCTCTCTTTTCTTGTATGGTTTCAGAGGAAAAGTCAGATATAATTCTTGTTTTTCTTCCTCTATAGGTAAAGTGTTTTTACCTCTGGCTTCTTTCACGTTTTCTTCTTTATCTCTGATTTTTTGTAGTTTGAAAATAATATGCTCACCAGTAGGGGTCTTTCTGGGCATTTACTGGGGAAATTCTCTGTCATTATTGCTTCAAATATTTCTTCTGTTCCTTTCTCTCTTCTCTTTCTGGTACTCTCATTATGTGTATGTTATACCTTCTGTAGTTGTCCCATAGTCCTTGGATATTCTGGGGGTTTTTTTCCCCCCAGTTTTTGTTCTCTTTGCTTTTCAGTTTTTGAGCTTTCTATTGAGATACCTTCAAGCCTAGAGATTCTTTCCTCTACTGCATCCAGTCTACTAAAAAGCCCATCAGAAGCATTCTTCGTTTCTGTTACAGTGTTTTTGATCTCTAGTATTACTTTCTGGGTCTTAGGATTTCAATCTCTCTGCTTATGTTGCCCATCTGTTCTTGCATGGTGTCTACTTATCCATTAGAGCTCTTAGCACATTAATCATATTTGTTTTAAATTCTCAGTCTGATAGTTCCAACATCCCTACCGTCTCTAGTTCTCATGCTTGCACTGTCTCATCAAACTGCATTTTTTGCCTTTTGGTGTGCCTTGTAATTTTTTCCTTGATAACTGGACATGATATATTGAGTAAAAAGAACTGCTGTAAATAAGTCTTTAGTAACGTGGTGGTAAGATATAGGGAGAGGGAAAGTGTTCTACTGTTTTATGATTCTCAGTTTTTTAGTGAGCCAGTGCCTCCAGACTGAACTTCACAAGTATTTCTGAGTTGTTGTTGTTTTCTCCTCCTCTTTAGGTAGAAGAAGATGGCTAGAGTGGATTGGATTTCAGTATTTCCCTTCCCTCTGGTTAGTTAGGCTCTGATAATATACCAGCAGGTTAGGGTCTGCTTAACTAGTTTCTCCTGAGGACAGACTTTCTTAAGAACAGAGTACTCTGGCATATTTCAAAATGGTTCCTTTTCCTCTCCCTCTGCCAGACACACTAGGGAAGTTTTTTCCCATCTTCACAGTGAGAACCTAGTCGAGCACGTGGAGGTAAATCTCACAAAACTGTGGGTCCCCCTCTATGACTGGATCCTCTAGAGTTTTAATTCTCAGAGTTGTCCACACTGAGCCTCCAGGAATTTGTCAATTATAGTTCAGAGTTTCCTACCCGGGCACCGTTTCTGAAGGTGGTTTCTGTTGTCTCTGCTCTAGTAAGCTGTGACTCACTGTGTGTGCCTGTCTGTCTCTCCGGTTTGGGGGGTAGCAGTGTGCCCTGTATGCTCACCTCTCTTATGGATCCTAGAAGAGTTGTTGATTTTTCAGTTTTCTTTCAGCTTTTTACTTGTTAGGATGCAGTGGTGACTTCTAAGCTCCTAACACGTAGACTAAGAAACTGAAAGTCTGCCATTACTTTTAACCAGTTGGTGCCCTCATATTTAAAGTACATTTGTCCTATGTAGCCGCTTCCCACTAGCCATCCATTTTACATTTGGTAGTGCATATGTGTTAATGCTACTCTCTCACTTCATTGCTGCATAGCACAGGGAGATCAGCTCGGTGCTTTGTGACCACCTAGAGGGGTGGGATAGGGAGGGTGGGAGGGAGGGAGATGCAAGAGGGAAGAGATACGGGGATACATGTATATGTATAGCTGATTCACTGTGTTATACAGCAGAAACTAACACACCACTGTAAAGCAATTATACTCCAATAAAGATATAAAAAAATAAATTCTATTAATAAAAGAAAAAAAAAATAAAGTATGTTTGTTGCAAGCAGCTTACAGGTGAGGTGTTTTTATACAATCTGAAATATAAGACTTCTAATGGAGGTATTTAGAGTATTTATATTTAATGTGATTATTGATATGGTTATATTTAAACCTCTGATCTTGCTATACTATTTGTCTCATATTTTCTATTTTCCCCCTCCCCATTTTCTGCCTTTTTTTGGGGGGATTGAGTATATTTTTATTATTCTATTTGATATCCTTCATTGGCTTCTTTGCTATAACTCTTGTTGTTGTTGTTAATTTAGTGTCTGCTTTAGAGTTTATAGTATATACATGTTTATCACAATCTACCTTCAGGAGATATACCATTTCATATATAAGAAACCTACAATATTCTACTTCTATTTCTCCCTTCTTGACCTTCATGCTATTGCTGTTGTACGTTTTACTTTGACGTATGTTAGAATTCCTAAAGTTTGTCATTGTCATTTTTGTTCAAACAATTATCTTTTATATAGATGTAGAGATATAGAGATGATATAAGAAAAATATCATATCTACCTGTGTAGTTACCATTTTCAGTGCCCTTCATTCCTTTGTGTAGATTCCTATTCCTTTTTAGTACCATTTCATTCCACCTACCCCATTTCATTTAGCATTTCTTGTATTGCAAGTCTACAGGTAATGAATTCTTTCAGCTTTCTGAAAAAGTCTATAGTTGGCCTTCAATTTTGAGCAGAGTTTTTGCTGAACACAGGGTGATAATAACAAACTATAAGATAGGAGAAATATGATTTAAAAGCCCCAAGTGAGAAAGACACTGTTTTAGTTGTAATCATTGTTTATGACTGTAAGCTCAACAGAAGGGAACAATGGGGTGCAAGTGCCAAGGTGTTCAGGCGTATATGTGTTATTAGAAATGAACATTCCAGAATAGGGAAGATAATCATCTTTCTCTAATATGGAATCACAATTAGGACACGATAGTTGTAGATGCTTTAGGAGGAAATTGGTTAACAAAAGAGAGAGCTTGTCATCTAAGAAATGACCAAAGAAACTGGGGATCCTTACACTTGGAGGAGAAAAAAGTAGCATTAATATGATACTGAACCTCAAGTATATACTTCTAGGAAGAAATATTTGTTTTGTCCTTGGAGAGGTACGTAATTAAAATGGATAAGTACTAGTAAGTCAATTCTTGGTTTAATGTTAGAAAATTGTACATTGATTAGATGTCTGAAAATGGAATTGGCCTTTTATATTCATACCTATCTATGTATAAAATATTTCACAACAAAGATGAAGAGTTAAAAGAAAATTAGATGAGATAACGTATGGAAAACACCTGACACATGGAAACATGCAAGGAAAAGGAGGGGGGAAACTGGTTATACTATTTTTTCTATTTAATAGACTTTTATTGAATGCCTACTATATCCCAGGTTTTTAAAATCCCTCCAACACTGAAATTGTAACAGGAAAACAACATGAGAAGTGGAAAGAGTAGAGATATAAGAATTGCAAAGCCAAGGTTTTACTCCAACCCCAAATATACAAACACCCACCCACCCTTAAAGAACTCACTTAGATAATTTCTAACTTTCAATATCTTATATTCAAAATAAGCTGAAGCAGCAGGGTAGGCGGGAGGTTAGAAAAAGAATCTCTGAAGTGCCTTTCAGGATGAAAATTTCAGATATTATGTGAAAAGTAATGTTCTACCATCTAATCTTAGTCTGTATATTTAACTATCTGCGAGAATATTGGTATACATCAGAT
Organism: Phocoena sinus; assembly: GCF_008692025.1. Lineage (NCBI taxonomy): Eukaryota > Metazoa > Chordata > Mammalia > Artiodactyla > Phocoenidae > Phocoena > Phocoena sinus. The sequence continues at coordinate 76,736,304 of NC_045774.1, forward strand.
ATTAGGTTTTGGTGTTCACTATAGCCATAGCCATAAAGCCACACATTGTTCTTTATGCACAGGTTGGCATACTTTATACCTCATGACCCTACCATCCTGGTCTCTGCTGATGCTGACTTAAGGGCAATCATGTATTAGACTACACTATATAAGAGTTCTGGCTACTGGGGAGCCCTATACAAAATATAATCAGATTCTCTCTTAAGAAATTCAAATACAAGACATTAAAAAGGTAAGTACAGCAAACGGACGAGGAGTAGAGTTTAGCCAAGTCCTCACTTAGCCATGTCTTACAACAAAATAAGCAGCTCTAAAGCACACTCTGTACGTGGCGGGTCAGTCCCTAGAATAAATCAGTCTGAAAAACTGGCCAGTTTTCCATGAAGCCTGGCTGAATGTTTGCTGGGACTGTTCCTTTTCCTCCTCGTGTACTTACTAGTGTACCCTCACAACAAACCCCATTAACTAAGATAACCAGAGTCCATCTATGTTCACTACAACCTGAAGTCCAAACAGGTAATAACTACTGGAGGATGCTAGAACAACTCCCAGTCTTTGACTTCCATAATATGGAATCTTACCAGACCACTCTTCATCCTGTTTTGAAAGGTATGTTTTGGTCCCCACTACTACAGAATAACATTTGCCAAATGGATCCCTAAAATATCATAAGATGGTTAAATTTTAAGTGAAGAAATTATAAATTTATTTAAGTATAGGGACAACAGCGTGTTATGGAAATTACTGTCTCAAGAGGTAAGAAGCCAGGATCCTAATTTCCATTCTAATTCTTATAATATGATCTTTGAAAAATCTGAGCCTAAGCTATCTAAGCCTAAGGTCACACCCTTAAAATTAGAAAAAATAATTTATTATCTGCCTGAAGGTTGGACTAGTTGATTTCTTGAGGTATTTTACACCTCTAATGGCAAAGATTCTCTGATTAGATAAACAATATTCCATTCTAATCTCATTCCTGTTTGTTTCCTGGGGCAAAGGAGGCAGCCTGACTGCCCCAAAGTACCCCAAGATGTTTGGAGCCAGGAAGAGAGAGCAGTCTTGTAACCTAGCCACAAGTACATATAACATACTCTGGTGTCATAAAATACTGATCATACAATCTTTAAAGATAAGTAAAAAGCTCGACAGTTTTAGGAACTAAATGTTTTCATTAATTGAGTGTACAAAAATATTTTGTTCTTTTTAATTTGTGCAAAGGTTGAGTAGTTTTTATTTTTAAATAAACCTGAACACAAAACAATAAAATTACATTGTGAAACAAAAGAATGTTGAAAAGTCTTTCAATCCTTTATTCTATGACTATTAATTTGCTATTTATTGGAGGAGAAGAAATTTTTCTTTTGTAGTGCTTCCTGCTCACTAGATGATAACATTACTAAAAATTTATTCATGTGGCAATTAAATGCTACCTTCCTCTGCTATTTTTATTCCACTTCAAAACAATTTCTCTTAAATCTCATTAAATTTATTTTAAAAGCTCACCCAGATATGTAACACCAAAAATGATTGAGAAAAATGATCTTTTATCAATACCATGAGAAGCATTTCTCATATACACTGAGTTTCAAGAATAAAATTAAATGCAAACTGTCTCCACAAGTTGTGCTGTTTCCAATTATTTAAGATAAGTACATACCTCTGCTTCCATGTGATAAGCATTTTCTACCCTTTGAAAATCCTTTGTCACAGTTACATTTTCTGACTGAAACAGAAAGTACAAGAGTATGATTACTAAATGTTTGGTTACTAAATGCAATTACTCTAAAACATAAAGCATAAACCTGAACTTATTAAAATCAGAATGACAAAATATGCAGAAAGAACTGGTTTGCCTGGTGTTTTAAAACTTTCCTAAAAGTAACATAAAATAAATTCAGAAACGTATACATATTTGCTGAAATTTCATCATAATTGTCACTACACTTGTAGTAATTTTTACATTAGCTAGTACAAAAAGTATGAACTTAGGGTGGTGTATACATATATATATGAAGAATTATTTGTACATAAAGCATTCTGAATGTTGTAGGAATGTTAGAGTTTTAAAAATGTTTAATTTACAAATAATACAAATTTACTGAACATATCGTACACAACTTTAGGCAAGTTACTCAACATTTTTGAGATTTAGTCTCCACATTTATAAAATTAGGTTACACTACATGTGAGGTAGGAGGTAGACTGGCCCCAGGCTGAGCAGCTGGAGTGTGTCAGACTGAGCAATTGGAGCTTGTCTCCCTACCACACTCTGGCCCCTGACGACATTTCAAGGAAAAAGGTAACAGCAGGAGCAGAGAGGAACTAAACTCTGCAGCAGTAAAAAGATAAGATGACCACGTCTTCATTCTTCAGGTCAAGGAGACCTCCTCAACTTCACATGTACAGAAAAGTTCCTAGGGGATCAAAAAGGGAGGGAGCGCTAACCCATAATATGTTCTGCCAGTCTCCTAGAGACCCTCACACTGGAATCCATCTTGGCCAAAAGATGCGCATGCGCATTAGTCAGGACCCTGAGTCAGATCGGATATGGGGAACAAGCAAGATGATTGGCCAGAGGAAAACAAAGACCTGGAAGATGGCCCCTACATAAGCAATTTAAACCACGCCTTTAGCGCTCTTTATTAGCGAAGATGCCCACACTCTTCTCTGAGTGTGCAGCTCTGCTTTGCTTCTGTCCTAAATAAACTGCTTTTCTTTGTGCTCTACCACACGTACTGTGCTTCTAATAAACTCTGTGTCTGCTTTACAACCTTGGTCTCTGTAAAATTCGTTTTTCAAAGAGGTCAAGAGCGAGGGCTCTGCTTCTAGCCACTAGCCCCTGGTGGTCTAGTGGTTAGGATTCCTCGTTTTCACCCAGGCAGCCCAGGTTCGATTCCCAGGCAAGGAACTAAGATCTTGCTTCAAGCTGCCATTCACTGCTGTTACCCCAAGATCACATGGGACTGTTTTGAGGATTTAATGAAAAGTTGTAAATAAAATGCTTGACACAGAAGGCACTCAGCAAACACACATGCTATACCATTATGATATAAATATTTCCTGAAATACTGGACCCAAGCCAGTCTGTTCTTAGAAAAGTAATATTAATGCTTTTTGATTCTCTGGGTAAGTATAGGTTATATAATTCTGGTTAAAAAGTTAAATTTCTTATTTACATTTCAAAAGGGTTTTAAAATTTAGTGAAATGAATTCTTGACCTACTCCCATCCTTGGGGATAGACAGAACTTATATTTTATAAATTTTTGCATCTTTTTTTTCCCACAATTGCATTGCTTTATTTGCTGACCCCTAATAAATTGAACAGGTTATGATATTTGCCACAATCATACAATGTTGGAACTTCAGGGATGGAGCTATGGCCAACTCTTGGGCCCCACTGGTCTTTAAATGCAGTTTGTTTCTTAGATCATGGGTCCTTTGTGGCATTGGAAAGGTCACTGCCAAGAGTGACACATAGGAATTATTCAGTGCATGTTGGCCAACCAATTTCCCCTTAGGTGGATTATTTTTTTGGCTTAATCATGTCAAATACATAAAATACATATCAAAAGTTACACAGAAAATACATTAAAAATAGATACACCCCTCAATATTATTGCCAATGGTTGTCATGAAGCTTTCCCTTATGTTTTCTTTTAGTAGTTTTATAGTTTCAGGTCTTACATTTAAGTCTCTAATCCATTTTGAGTTGATTTTTGTATATGGTATGAGATAAGGGTCCAGTTTCATTCTTCTACATGCGACTATTCACCATTGTGAACATTCGATAAAGAATCCACTGTTGAAGAGCCTATCCTTTTTTTTTTTTTAACATCTTTATTGGGGTATAATTGCTTTACAATGGTGTGCTAGTTTCTGCTTCATAACAAAGTTAATCAGTCATACATATACATACGTTCCCATATCTCTTCCCTCCTGCGTCTCCCTCCCTCCCACCCCTCCAGGCGGCCACAAAGCACGGAGCCAATATCCCTGTGCCATGCGGCTGCTTCCCACTAGCTATCTACCTTACATTTGTTAGTGTATATATGTCCATGACTCTCTCTCACCCTGTCACAGCTCACCCTTTCCCCAAATTTTTGTATCTTTAAAAATATATGCTAAATAAAGAATATTATGCCCAATAATGATTTAATTATAAGTTATTTGGTAAGGGATTTAGCTGCACCTGAATTTTAAGGTATACACTAATTTCAAGCCATTATATGACTTAGAAAATTCTAAAAAGCTTTAACCTGAAAATCTGAACTTAAGTTCTAATTACAGCTCTGATGTCTGTTACCATGAAAATATTCATTTTTTATGATGAACGTAATATTTACTCATTGTAGAAAAATTACAATATGGATATAGATAAAATAAACCAGTACTGTATACATTGTTTGAAGTTGAAAACATGAAACTTGAAACATAAAGCATTTCTGTCATTTAATATTCTCTTATGACATGTAAACATATCTTCTATTTTCTTGGATGTCTTTTTTTCATTTTTTTCCCCCACTTCACTTAATAAATACATATAAAACTTCTGATTAAAAAATTATTAGAGAAATAATTTTAGGAAAGGTAGCTGAAAAGAAAGTAGCTTTTACTGTTGCACTTAACAACGTTATTGCTTTTATAAAAATAATACATGCTAATTAATGAATATCTAATACTAGCGAAAAGAACAAAGTAATAAGTCTCTAAACCCAGTAGTATTAAAATTTCAGGGCTTCCCTGGTGGCGCAGTGGTTGAGAGTCTGCCTGCTGATGCAGGGGACACGGGCCCGTGGGCCATGGCCGCTGAGCCTGCGCGTCCGGAGCCTGTGCTCCGCAACGGGAGAGGCCACAACAGTGAGAGGCCCGCGTACCGAAAAAAAAAAAAAAAATTTCAGTAAACATTTTAAGTCATCTATCAATGCATATAAACATATCTATGTATAGTCTATCTATGTATAGACTTTTCCATAAATGAAATTATACTCTACATGCTGTTCTGTAACCTTTATTTTAGAAAAAATTAAAATCTACAGAAAAGTTGCTAAGATAGTATACAGTTCCATATAGCTCAGTTTCAGATTTCTCTGATGTTACCATCTTTTATTACCATGGTGCATCTGTCAGACTAAAAAACCATCATTGGTATATAACCATTAACTAAACTCCAAACTTTACTTGCATTTCACCAATTTTTCTATTAATGTTCTTTTACTATTTCAGAATCCAATCCGTGATACCACATTGCATTAATTCATCATGTCTCCTTAGTCTCCTGTAATCTAAGAGAATTTCTCAGTCTTCTCTTGTTTTCATAAACTTGAAGGTTTTGATCAGGTATTTTGCAGGATGTCCCTCAATTTGGGTTTGTTTGGTAGCTCTTCCTCATGGTCAGACCACGGTTATAGGCTTTAGGAACGAATATCACAGAGGTGAAGCGCCCTTCTCATTGCAACATATCAGGGGGGTACAGGATATCCATGTGACATTACTCACGATGTTAACCTTGATCACTTGGTTAAGGTAATGTCTGACAGGGTCCTTTACTGTAAAGTTACTATTTTTCCCTTTCCATGTTTTATTCATAGAAGGCAAGTCACTAAGTCCAGCCCATATTCACTCAATAAATACTACATTATTTATTTTGTTGCTCAAATTGTTCTAGCTTTGGCTATTGAGACTTCTTTCAGGTTGGACCTTATATCCCTTTGACATCCATCCATCCTTTTATTTTTTGAGCACTTCCTTACTTTCCGGTGCAAGATGCTATAGGCTCATGTTGTGGTTTCCCTGCCCAGCCCTAGAATCAGCCACTTCACTAAGAAGCTTACCATCTTTTCTTTGAGATTGCTATTTAGAACCAAGACCTGGGTGTTGAGACTGCTCATCACTACTCAAGTGTCATTCTCTGTAGGCCCTCTCAGTGGACAGAGTTTGATAATACATTTATGTGTACAAACTCACACATACACATATATCTACAATTGTTTCTGTATCTATCCATCTGCACATATTCCAAGCTAAACATGAGTTCACCTTGATGTTTCCAACTCTCATTAAGAACCACAGAGTTCATTCTAAACTTCCTTTCTTATCTGTAACTTCCCTCTACAATAGTGAGAAACCTGGCTCCCATCACCCACCAACCACTTACAATTTTTCAAGCCTACTATACATATAAAGCAGTTTCAGAACTGTTAACCAGCATCCCCTTGGAAAACAAATTTACTAACTGGAGGATAGTATTTACGTATCTTTCATATTTATCCTTAGTTTCTAGTAAAACACAATTTTCCAGACTGACTTAGGATACTCCTCTCACCTCCCACCCCCATGTTCAGTGCAGTTATTTCACTCATTTGTAATAGAGTTAGGTTCATCTGTCACAGTCTGGATTTTGTCCTGGAACTGATCTTTTTTCGATGTCTTTTTTTTTTTCAATTTGCATACATTCATGTTCACTCTTTGTGATTTACAGTTTTATGGGTTTTGACAAATGTATTCACCACCCTAGAACCACAAAGAATAGTTCTTTCCCTTGAAAAGTTCCTCTGTGCATCTCCTTTATAGTCAACAACTTTGCCATTCAACAACCCCTGCCCACTGATTTATGTCCCTATAGTTTTCCCTTTTCCAGAATGTCACATGAATGGATCATAAAATATAAACCTTTTGGATCTGGCTCCTTTCACTTATAATATCTAAGATTTGCCCATGTTCTTCTGTCAATCAATAGCCTGTACCTCTTTATTGCTGAAAAATTTTCCAATGCACGGATGTAACAGTTATCCATTCCCCTGTTGAAGACATCTTGGTCGCTTCCAAGTTCTAAAGTTTTAGTTTTAGCAATTGATGAATAAAGCCGCTATAAACTGCTTGCACAAATTTATATGTGAACATAAGTCTTTGATTCTCTTGTGGGTTAATGGTTCCCATGGTAGTCTAACTTTATAAGGAACTGTAAGACTCTTTCGAAGTGGCTGTACCATTTTGCAATCTCACCAGAAATGAATGAAAATTTCTGTTGTTCTACATCTTTGCCTGCATTTGCTATCATCAATGATATTGGATTTCAGTCATTCTAATAGGTGCATAGTGCCATCTCATTTTGGTTTTAATTTGCATTTCTTTAATGACAATGTGGAGGATCTTTTCATGTGTTTACTTGCCATCTGTATATATTCTATGGTGAAGTATATGTTCAGATATTTTGTGCTTTTTAATTGAGCTACTTGTTTTTTTATTATTGAATTGAGTTCTTTATATATTCTTGATGCAAGTCCTTTATCAGATATGTAATTTGCAAATTATTTTCTCCCAGGCTGTAGAATGTCTTTTTTAAGACTTTATTTTTTTGGCGCAGTTTTAGGTTCACAGCAAAATTAAGTGGAAAGTACAGAGATTTCGCATACGCCCCCTGCCCCCCACATGCACAGCCTCCCCCATTATCAGCATCCCCACTAGAGTGGCGCGTTGGTCACAACTGATGAACCTACACTGACACATCATGATCACCCAAAGTCCATAATTTACATTAGGGTTCACTCTTGGTGTTGTATATTCTGTGGGTTTGGACAAATGTATCATAATATGTATCCACCACTATTGTAGCAAACAGTATTTTCACCACCCTAAAAATTCTCTGTGCTCTGACTCTTTATTCCTCCCTCTCTCCCAAACCCTGATCTTTTTAATGTCTCTATAGTTTGCCTTTTGTAGACATGTCATATAGTTGAAACATTACCATATGTAGCCTTTTCAGATTGGCTTCTTTCACTCAGTAACATCCATTTACATTTCTCCCATGTCTTTTGATGGCTTGATACCTCATTGCACTTTGGCACTGAAAAATACTCCATTGTCAGTTTATTTATCCAGTCAGCTTCTGAAGGACATCTTTGTTGCTCCCAAGTTTTGGCAACTGGATTGTCTTTTCATTTTCTTAACAATTTCTTTCACAAAGCAAAAGTTTTTAATTTTGATAAAGTTCAATTTACATTTTTGTTTGTTTTTTCATGGATTGTGCTTTTGGTAATGTAACTAAAAAGTCATTTTCAAACCCAAGGTCACATAGATTTTCTCCTTTACTTTCTTCTTCTTTATGTTTTACATTTAGGCCTATGATCCATTTTGAACACATTTTTGTGTAAGATGTGAAGTACTTGTTGAGGTTCACTTTTTGCATATGGACATTCAACTGTTATGACACCATTTGTTGAAAAGACTCTCCTAACTCTACTGAATTGCATTTATACCCCTAGTGTTTTCCTTTCTGAGGAGGAAAAAATTCTTAGAAGCAATTTCGTTTAGTTTATCCCAGTGACTCTTAGAGCAAATGTGTGTAGTTTAAAAGCAATACATGTAAGATAGTTACCTTGCTTATAAATGTAGTAACATATTTAATAAACATTGAAATTCCAAATATTATAGGGAATGAGGAAATAAAAATTGCCTCTTGGCAATCAGACTGAGAAGTTCTAAGCAGAATATAAACAGTTTTCAACACGACACAGACAGAACCAAAGTTTCTAACAGAAACTAACTGAACTGCAACAGCAAAAGTGATTAACATTCTTTCTCTGCTTGATTGCTGCCTTTACAGAAGCCAACTCTATCCTAACTTTAATCCTCTGGGTTTCCTGTGAAAAAAATGAATAAAATAGCCAATCACCAAACTGCCCCTTCTTCACTGATCCTTCCTTAGAACCACTCACAGCACAAGTCCAAAAGCTATAAGAGGTCTCTCCTTACTCCCCCTTTCTGAAACACTCTTAAGGTCCTTTGAGATGCATTCTTGTTTGCTACATCATGCTAAATAAACCTAAATTTGTTTCGCTACAGATATATTCCTGATGTGTTTAGCTGGTGGGATCCCACACAAAGCATGAGATTTTTTTGTTTATCTACAGGGCAGTGGAACTCAACCGGAGGGTGCTTTTGCTCCCCACAGGACACTTGCTATGTCTGGAGATATGCTTGATTGTCACAATGGGTTGGGAGAGTACATGGCTGTGATGCAGTGATTAGACAAAGTGAACAAGTATCCTTGTTTACCAGGAACTGAGGAGATTCCTGAGACATGGGGCTTTCAGTTGTAAAACTGGGACAGTCCCAGGTAAACTGGGATAAGTTGGTCACCTTATAGGTAGTGGCCAGGAATGCAGCTAAAATATTCTACAGTGCACAGGACAGCCCCTCCCAACAAAGAATTATCTAGTCCAAGATGTTAATAATAGTGCCGACATTGGGAAATCCTGCCATACTGGTGATAAACTAAAAAATATTAAAATATACAAACCTAGTCCATTAAGTTTTCCCAAGTAAGCTACTGATATTTTATATTTAAATACAAAAGACAGAGTTTTAAAATACAAAATGGTCAATATAAGAATAACTATTTAAATCTATGAAAGAAGCAAGGTAACATTCTAAATAGCCATAAAAAACCGCATGTTATTGTAGGAATAAACTTAAAAAGGGTAAACAAAAGAAAACCATAAAAGTTTACAGAAAAAAGCTCAAATGGACTAGGAAAACTACTGTAAATTCAGCAATTCTCCTGAAATTAATATATAAACAATACAAAATATGAACAGATATTTTATTTATAGAATAAAATGTAGAATTTTCCATTGTCTGGATTTCCTGATAACATCCCCATGGTGTCGTTTAACATGTCCCTTGCAGGAAACCTTTTCAGTAGAAGAGTAATGAGGGGAGAACTTGCCCTACAAATGTTTTACAAAGATGTAATAATTTAATGTGGTACTAACACAACAAGGTGACCAAAAGAACTACAAAAATCTGAAATAAAGAATGTCTGAATACCACAAATATAATACCAGTAACATTTCAAAACAATAGGCACAACAAACAATATGGAATCCTCACGTCTACATTCTGCCCCTACTCTCTCTGAGCAGCAACTATGTGGTTCAAGGTAAGCCCTGACAGGTCTAAACCATTCAGGATTACACATCTAACTTGCCATAGAATTACGTTAAAAAATGGGCAGAAATCAAATCTAATCTAATTAGTGTATAGCATTTCTCTGGCCACAAAGACAAGTTGAGGTTGTCCACTTAGAGTGAACTACAGGAATTTTTATTTTTACGTGGTTGCAGGAAATAAGAACCATTGTCTTTCTCTTTATGGTACCGTATGTCATGAAAGGCTTGGGAGTGGGGCAGTCATTTTGGTATCATACAGAAAGCTGCAGGTAAAGCCAAGACAACTATATCAAAATAGAGCCTTGACCATTGCGTAAGTGAAAACCATAATACAACTTGACCGTAAGGTCAAAAAAGCAATAATTTTTATTTATTTATTTTTTTTAATAATTTTTATTTTTAAGGGCAGTTGAGTTACATTCTTGCACATGCAGTAAGGGAAAGACAGACTTCAATAAATGATTTCGGTAAGTACAGCAACTTACCCGTTTAGGAGAAAACAAAACCCTTTTCCTTATAACAAAATAAATTCCAAATGTAGTAAATATTTAATGTACTACAAAGGTCTCTAAAATTTCCAGGAAATATTAGTTAATGGTTTTATGGCCTCAGGCTTGGGAAGGACCCAATAAGCATTACACCAAAGTCAGAAAACATATTGAAAACATTAATGACTTTGACTAAATAAATCTTTAAAATTTTGAACGTTTAATACTGTAAACAAAGTTACATGGCAAATATGAAATTGGGAAAATGTTTGCACTATATGAGAGCTATTGATAATCTTAATTTTTAAAGTTCTCATAAATTAGTAAAGAAAAGATAAGAGAAAATCGGCAAAATATTATGAACTGGCAATTACATGAAAAAATTTTAACTTCAAATGTAAAAAAAACAAAGCATAAGAAATAACAACACTTTTTGGACTACTGAACTGGCAAAATTAAGAAGAAAATAATGCCTACTGTGCCAAGGATATATTTCTAGTGAAGAATGTATTTCTTCCTTGAGTGTAACTTTTCATAAGCCTTAAAAATATGCATAAGCCAGGAACTAATGTCAAAAGAACATAATGAATAACATGTACAAATACCTAACAAGGATATTCATTTTGTCACCATTTTTAATAATGAAAAACTGAAGCCAACTCATATGATATGTTCAGTCTCTTCCTACCACTCCCTATCTTTATTTGGGTGCACCCAGAAAGACTCTGAGACAAGGATTTGAGTACAAGCAGTTAATTTTTAAGATGATTCCAAGAAACACCACAGCGGAGCAGGAAGTGAAACAGAGAAGGAAAGAAAGCCGTTGAAGGGTGTGTTGTCAAGCAGTCACTACTGTGGGCAACTGAAACTTACTCCTGCAGAGAAACTCTGGGAGCTGGGGTAGAACACATGCCTTAGAGCTATCCTCCCCAAGGGTGAAGGAATCTGGAGTCTCTTTCCACTCACTACCCTCAGCTGTTAGTTGAAGGCTGCTGGAGCAGGGGGAGGGGCTGCTAATTTTCTGGTAGTGTTTTCGGGCCCACCTGTAGGTAGAGTGGCTTCCTGCAGCCAGGGAAAGCTGTCAGAGAATGCACAAGTGTTGGCAGATATAAGGCGGGCCTGCATGTGCACCAATGTGAAGAGCCAAGGGAAACAAATGTGGGGTATCGACAGCATCTGCTGCACCCTCTACCTGAAACTCAACCACCTGCTGCCAAGACAATAGAGCAGCAACATGCTATAGCGGTTAAAGAGCGTGGGCTCTGAGGTCAAAGTTCTTGACAGGAGTCTAAACTCTACCACTTCCTACCTGTGTGATCTTGGTCAAGCTACCTGCTAATAATCACTCTGGTCCCGAGAGTTCTCATCTGTAAAACAGCCACTGAGATACCAGTCTCATATAGCAGGAGTGAATATCAAATGAGGTAACATTTGTAGAAAGTCTAGCAACAGTAAGCAGTTTTTTATTATCAATAATATCCAGCCCCTCAGTATGGCACACAAGGCCTTCCTCCGTGCTCTGCCTACAGCTTTCTTCCTCAGTCTGATCTCGTAATTCCCCTGCATTTTCTCCAGGCACTCTTGTGTTCTAGCCATGCTGAACTGCATATAGTGCTTTGAACACATACACTTGCTGCATTCTAGGGTGGAACTGAAATGCTTTCCCTTCAGCCATTGTTTAAGACTTGATACGAGTGCCACTTCCACTATGAAATCTTTCTGGAATTCCTCAAGTAAAATGAACATTATTCCCTTTCTTACTCTGCTGTACTGTATCATGTACATACTTTCATCACAACACTACATATTAGTCTAGTCCTGTAATGGGACTCCTTCAGCACAGTGCCTAAGTTTTACTCATTCTCTATTTCTGGTGTCTAGCAACATGCCTGAGGCATCCATTACACATTTATCAAAAAATACAATTATGAATAGGCAAACATTGGAGCTTACAGCCTATGGGGGGAACATACAAACCAGAAAACAAAATAATTACATGTCGTGTTAAATGCTATTTAAAAATGAAGGGAATGTTTCTTCATTCATAGGGAATGTTTAATAAATGTTTTATGGTTGAATGGTAAATACTGCTTAGAACTTTAAAACAGTTTTCCATGAAAACAACACTAAAAATGAGGGTTATACCTTCACATGTGAAACTATATATCACCATAAAACTATATGATCTACACGATTGTTGAACTAATAGTTTATTCATTTAGTGCTTCATTCATTTTTTTCTTTTATTCATTTAAAAACCATTTTCTAAGTACACATTATGTGATGTGTATGAAACATAATCCATCAATACAGAGCAAACGAGACAAAATGGTCTGTGCTCTGGAGAGCTTCAGAATTTGGAGGGACAAGGAGAGCAACAATTATAATATAGAGTGATACGTTTTATTAAAGGTGGGGAATGGAGTGTGGTATGGCAGGGACTAGTGCTACGTTAGGAAAAAAGTGCTGAGGAGGTGAACTTGGGCTGGATTTTAAAGGAAAAAAATGGGAGTCAGTTAACGAGGGGAGAGAGATGACAGGAAATGACAGAAAGTTAGGCTCCATCTATTAAGCAAAAGAATTTGGAATATGAGGGGCCCTTTAAGCAGGGGAGTGATGTTTATAAACCCAGATTTTAAAGTTTAAAATGAATAAAGACTTTGTGAAGACACATTATAATTCATCCTGGAAAGTAATATAAATTAATTTTTGCATATCTACTGAACAAATTATTTACATGACTGCTTTCCTCCATCAGCAGAGATAACTGGGAGATTAATGACCTTTGTATGTCTTGTCTTGAGCACTAAGTCTAAATGTAATTATAAATTGGATGTAGTGATTTACTTGGTTTTACATATTAGAAGTTACAGCCATGTGAGCTCAGTGTACATTTTAAGTAAATAACTTAAGATTTAGTTACATTATTCAAACAGGCCTGTAGCACTGGCAGCAGCTTTTGTGAGAAAATAGTTTTCTATATATTAATTCACTTTATTCACATAATTTATAATTAGCATTAGAATTCTTCTAAACTGTAAAATCATTTAGAGACATCTTTTCAAAATGTCTTTTTAAATAACTCTGTGTTTATAGATGCAGTACAAGTGTATTTTCTCCTTAAAATAAAGACTTGCTTTTTCAGGGTGTGTCATTTCTAACAAAAGCACTTTTATGAACTCAATGTTCGGAGGGCATAAACCACAGCTCTGGCCTTTAGAGTCCTACTCCCTAAAATGAGTGAACTGAGACAATGACCCATGCTGTGCTTTCTCATTCTCTTTCATTCTAATTATCCAGAGCCTAGGCTAGTTGGAAGAAACATAGATTTTGGTTTCAGGAACACAGAAGTTCAAATACAGCCCTGGCTGAAGTTCAGAGCATTACTTAACTTCCTTAAATCTGCAAAGTGGGGATATTAAAACCTGCCTAACAGGGCTGTTGTGCTGATTAAATAAGGCTGGTTCATTTTTTTCTTCTTTTCTTAGAAGTAGGCTTAAAACAAGATTTATTTAGCTATGTGTCTCATGGACATCTCTGGTAAGTAGAAGTATTTCATATATGTGGCATCTACAATATACTGGCTTAATTTGCTTTTTAAGCTACAAAAGAAAAAATTTGGAGAGATTTTTTGAGTCTTTATGAAAAGAAAATGGGTGCAATTCTACACCCCCTCGCGGGCCCCACATTATTGTTTGCATAAAAATACTGAAGTATCACTTCATGCAAAGCTTTACCAGGGGGAAGACCTTCAAGATGACGGAAGAATAAGACGTGAAGATCACCTTCCTCCCCACAAATACATCAGAAATACACCTACATGTGGAACAACTCCTAAAGAACACCTACTGAATGATGGCAGAAGACCTCAGACTTCCCAAAAGGGTCTTGGTGCTCCGGTGGGGAGTCAGCCTATGTCTCTGAGGTGGAGAGCCGAGTTCAGGACACTGGTGCACCAGAGACCTCCCGGCTCCATGTAATATCAAAGGACAAAAACCCTCCTAGACATCTCCATCTCAATGCTAGGACCCAGCTCCACTCAACAACCAGCAAGCTACAGTGCTGGACACCCTATGCCAAACAACTAGCAAGACAGGAACACGACCCCACCCATTAACAGAGAAGCTGCCTAAAATCATAATAAGGTCACAGACACCCCAAAACACACCACTGGATGAAGTCCTGCCAACCAGAAAGACAAGATCCAGCCTCATCTACCAGAACACAGGCACCAGTGCCCTCCACGAGGAAGCCTACACAACGTACTGAACCAACCTTAGCCACTGGGAGCAGACACCAAAAACAATGGGAACTACGAACTTGAAGCCTGAGAAAAGGAGACTCCAAACACAGTAAGTTAAGTAAAATAAGAAGACAGAGAAACACACAGCAGATGAAGGAGCAAGATAAAAACCCACCACACCTAATAAATGAAGAGGAAATAGGCAGTCTACATGAAAAAGAATTCAGAGTAATGATAGTAAAGATGATCCAAAATCTTGTAAACAAAATGGAGAATACAAGAAGCATTTAACAAGGACCTAGAAGAACTAAAGAGCAAACAAACAATGATGAAAAACACAACGAAAGAAATTAAAAATTCTCTAGAAGGAATCAATAGCAGAATAATTGAGGCAGAAGAATGGATAAGTGACCTGGAAGATAAAAGAGTGGAAATAACTACTGCAGAGCAGAATAAAGAGAAAACAATGAAAAGAACTGAGGACAGTCTTAGAGACCTATGGGACAACATTAAACGCACCAATATTGGAATTACAGGGGTCCCAGAAAAAGAACAGAAAAAGGAAGGGACTAAAAATATTTGAAGAGATCATAGTTGAAAACTTCCCTAATATGGGAAAGGAAATAGTTAATCAAGTCCAGGAAGCACAGAGAGTCCCATACAGGATAAATCCAAGGAGAAACACACCAAGACACATATTAATCAAACTATCAAAAATTAAATACAAAGAAAAAATATTAAAAGCAGCACAGAAAAACAACAAATAACACACAAGGGAATCCCCATAAGGTTAACAGCTGATCTTTCAGCAGAAACTCTGCAAGCTAGATGGGAGTGGCAGGACATATTTAAAGTGATGAAAGGGAAAAACCTACAAGCAAAATTACTCTATCCAGCAAGGATCTCATTCAGATTCAATGGAGAAATTAAAACCTTTACAGACAAGCAAAAGCTAAGAGAATTCAACACTACCAAACCAGCTTTACAACAAATGCTAAAGGAACTTATCTAGACAGGAAACACAAGAGAGGGAAAAGACCTACAAAATCAAACCCAAAAACAATTAGGAAAATGGTAATAGGAACATACATATCGATAACTACCTTAAATGTAAAGGGATTAAATGCTCCAACCAAAATACATAGACTGACTGAATGGATACAAAAACAAGACCCGTATATACGCTGTCTACAAGAGACCCACTTCAGACCTAGGGACACATACAGAAAGTGAGAGGATGGAAAAAGATATTCCATGCAAATGGAAATCAAAAGAAAGCTAGAGTAGCAATTCTCATCTCAGACAAAATAGACTTTAAAATAAAGACTATTACCAGAGACAAAGAAGGACACTACATAATGATCAAGGGGATCAATCCAAGAAGATATAACAATTGTAAATATTTATGCACCCAACATAGGAGGACCTCAATACATAAGGCAAATGCTAACAGCCACAAAAGGGGAAATCGGCAGTAACACAGTCATAGTAGAGGACTTTAATACCCCACTTTCACCAATGGACAGATCATCCAAAATGAAAATAAATAAGGAAACACAAACTTTACATGATACATTAAACAAGATGGAATTAATTGATATTTATAGGACATTCCATTCAAAAACAACAGAATAAAACTTTTTCTCAAGTGCTCATGGAACATTCTCCAGGATAGATCATATCTTGGGTCACAAATCAAGCCTTGGTAAATTTAAGAAAATTGAAATCATATCAACTATCTTTTCCAACCACGATGCTATGAGACTAGATATCAATTACAGGAAAAAATCTGTAAAGAATACAAACACATGGAGGCTAAACAATACACTACTAAATAACCAAGAGATCACTGAAGAAATCAGAGAGGAAATCAAAAAATACCTAGAAACAAATGACAATGAAAACACGATGACCAAAAACCTATGGGATACAACAACAGCAGTTCTAAGAGGGAAGTTTATAGCAATACAATCCTACCTCAAGAAACAAGAAACATTTCAAATAAACAACATAACCTTACATCTACAGCAATTAGAGAGAGAAGAACAAAAAAAAACCCAGAGTTAGCAGAAGGAAAGAAATCATAAAGGTCATATCAGAAATAAATGAAAAAGAAATGATAGCAAAGATCAATAAAACTAAAAGCTGGTTCTTTGACAAGATAAAATTTATAAACCATTAGCCAGACTCATCAAGAAAAAAAGGGAGAAGACTCAAATCAACAGATTTAGAAATGAAAAAGAACTAACAACTGACATTGCAGAAATACAAAGGATCATGAGAGATTACTACAAGCAACTACATAACAATAAAATGGATAACTTGGAAGAAATGGACAAATTCTTAGAAAAGCACAACCTTCCAAGACTGAACCAGGAAGAAATACAAAATATAAACAGACCAATCACAAGCACTGAAATTGAAACTGTGATTAAAAATCTTCCAACAAACAAAAGCCCAGGACCAGATGGCTTCACAGGCAAATTCTTTCAAACATTTAGAGAAGAGCTAACACCTATCCTCAAACTCTTCCAAAATATAGCAGAGGGAGGAACACTCTCAAACTCACCCTATGAGACCACCATCATGCTGACACCAAAACCAGACAAAGATGTTACGAAGAAAGAAAACTACAGGCCAATATCACTAATGAACCCATATGCAAACATCCTCAACAAAATACTAGCAAACAGGATCCAACACCACACTAAAAGGATCATACACCATGATCACATTGGGTTTATCCTAGGAATGCAAGGATTCTTCAATATACACAAATCAATCATTCTCATAAACCATATTAACAAACTGAAGGAGAAAAACCATATGATCATCTCAATAGATGCAGAAAAAGCTTTCAACAAAATTCAACACCGATTTATTATAAGAACCCTCCAGAAAGTAAGCATAGAGGGAACTTACCTCAATATAATAAAGGCCATATATGACAAACCCACAGCCAACATCGTTCTCAATGGTGAAAAACAGAAACCATTTCCTCTAAGATCAGGAACAAGACAAGGTTGCCCACTCTCACCACTATTATTCAACATAGTTTTGGAAGTTTTAGCCACAGCAATCAGAGAAGAAAAAGAAATAAAAGGAATCCAAATCAGAAAAGAAAAAGTAAACTTGTCACTGTTTGCAGATGACATAGAGAATCCTAAAGATGCTACCAGGAAACTACTAGAGCTAATCAATGAATTTGGTAAAGTGGCAGGATACAAAATTAATGCACAGAAATCTCTTGCATTCCTATACACTAATGATGAAAAATCTGAAAGAGAAATTAAGGAAACACTCCCATTTACCACTGCAACAAAAAGAATAAAATACCTAGGAATAAACCTACCTAAGGAGACAAAAGACCTGTATGCAGAAAACTATGAGACACTGATGAAAGAAATTAAAGATGATACAAATAGATGGAGAGATATACCATGTTCTTGGATGGGAAGAATCAACATTGTGAAAATGACTATACTACCCACAGCAATCTACAGATTCAATGCAATCCCTATCAAACTACTAATGGCATTGTTCACAGAACTAGAACAAAAAATTTCACAATTTGTATGGAAACACAAAAGACCCTGAACAGCCAAAGCAATTTTGAGAAAGAAAAATG
The DNA here is from genome assembly GCF_008692025.1 of Phocoena sinus. NCBI lineage: Eukaryota > Metazoa > Chordata > Mammalia > Artiodactyla > Phocoenidae > Phocoena > Phocoena sinus. The sequence goes on from NC_045774.1 coordinate 76,754,614, forward strand.
GAGCTGGAGGAATCAGGCTCCCTGACTTCAGACTCTACTACAAAGCTACAATAATCAAGAGAGTATGGTACTGGAACAAAAACAGAAATATAGATCAATGGAACAGGATAGAAAGCCCAGAGATAAACCCAGGCACATATGGTCACCTTATTTTTGACAAAGGAGGCAAGAATATACAATGGAGAAAAGAGAGCCTCTTCAATAAGTGGTGTTGGGAAAACTGGACAGCTACACATAAAAGAATGAAATTAGAACACGCCCTAACACCATACACAAAAATAAACTCAAAATGGATTAAAGACCTAAATGTAAGGCCAGACACCATCAAACTCTTAGAGGAAAACATAGGCAGAACACTCTATGACATAAATGACAGCAAGATCCTTTCCGACCCACCTCCTAGAAAAATTGAAATAAAAACAAAAATAAACAAATGGGACCTAATGAAACTCAAAAGCTTTTGAACAGCAAAGGAAACCATAAACAAGATGAAAATACAACCCTCAGAATGGGAGAAAATATTTGCAAATGAAGCAACTGACAAAGGATTAATCTCCAAAACATACAAGCAACTCATGCAGCTCAATATCAAAAAAAGAAACAACCCAATCCAAAAATGGGCAGAAGACCTAAATAGACATTTGTCCAAAGAAGATACACAGATTGCCAACAAACACATGAAAGAATGCTCAACATCATTAATCATGAGAGAAATGGAAATCAAAACTACAATGAGATATCATCTCACACCAGTCAGAATGGCCATCATCAAAAAATCTACAAACAATAAATGCTGCAGAGGGTGTGGAGAAAAGGGAACCCTCTTACACTGTTGGTGGGAATGTAAATTGATACAGCCACTATGGAGAACAGTATGGAGGTTCCTTAAAAAACTAAAAATAGAACTACCATATGACCCAGCAATCCCACTACTGGGCATATACCCTGAGAAAACCATAATTCAAAGAGTCATGTACCACAATGTTCATTGCAGCTCTATTTATTTACGATAGCCAGGACATGGAAGCAACCTAAGTGTCCATCGACAGATGAATAGATAAAGAAGATGTGGCACATATATACAATGGAATATTACTCAGCCATAAAATGAAACGAAATTGAGTTATTTGTACTGAGGTGGATGGACCTAAAGTCTGTCATACAGAGTGAAGTAAGTCAGAAAGAGAAAAACAAATACCGTATGCTAATACATATATATGGAATCTAAAAAAAAAAAAGGTTCTGAAGAACCTAGGGGCAGGACAGGAATAAAGACGCAGACGTAGAGAATGGACTTGAGGACACGGGGAGGGGGAAGGGTAAGCTGGGACGAAGTGACCGAGTGGCATGGACATATATACACTACTACCAAATGTAAAATAGATAGCTAGTGGGAAGCAGCTGCACAGCACAGGGAGATCAGCTAGGTGCTTTGTGACCCCCTAGAGGTGTGGGATAGGGAGGGTGGGAGGGTGCCGCAAGAGGGAGGAGATATGGGTATATATTTATATGTATAGCTGATTCACTTTGTTATAAAGCAGAAACTAACACACCATTGTAAAGCAATTATACTCCAATAAAGATGGTTAAAAAAAAAAAAAAAAGCTTTACCAGGTTGGGAGGAAGCCCTGTTTTTCACTTGCTAATTCCGTGGTGCAGAATAAAACAAATGATTTGGTGTCTAGCACACTACTTAGGCAAGCATTTACATTTAATATTTCATGTTTAACACTTCGTCATTTCAACGTTAAAAACAAAATTATTACAGCAAATATCGCCAAATAAAACCCCATTCAATTTGAATTCTTTTATTTTACAAGTCTCTGCAGCTGATAATTACTTTCATCAAGAAGGATGGGCCACACCTCCTAGAGAAATGGAAATAAAAACAAAAATAAACAAATGGGACCTAATGAAACTTCAAAGCTTTTGTACAGCAAAGGAAACCATAAACAAGACCAAAAGACAACCCTCAGAATGGGAGAAAATATTTGCAAATGAAGCAACTGACAAAGGATTAATCTCCAAATTTATAAGCAGCTCAGGCAGCTTAATAACAAAAAAACAAACAACCCAATCCAAAAATGGGCAGAAGACCTAAATAGACATTTCTCCAAAGAAGATATACAGACTGCCAACAAACACATGAAAGAATGCTTAACATCACTAATCATTAGAGAAATGCAAATCAAAACTACAATGAGATATCATCTCACACCAGTCAGAATGGCCATCATCAAAAAATCTACAAACAATAAATGCTGCAGAGGGTGTGGAGAAAAGGGAACCCTCTTACACTGTTGGTGGGAATGTAAATTGATACAGCCACTATGGAGAACAGTATGGAGGTTCCTTAAAAAACTAAAAATAGAACTACCATATGACCCAGCAATCCCACTACTGGGCATACACCCTGAGAAAACCATAATTCAAAAAGAGTCATGTACCAAAATGTTCATTGCAGCTCTATTTACAATAGCCCGGAGATGGAAACAACCTAAGTGTCCATCATCGGATGAATGGATAAAGAAGATGTGGCACATATATACAATGGAATATTACTCAGCCATAAAAAGAAACGAAATTGAGGTATGTGTAATGAGGTGGATAGGCCTAGCGTCTGTCATACAGAGTGAAGTAAGTCAGAAAGAGAGAGACAAATACCGTATGCTAACACATATATATTGAATTTACGAAAAAAAATGTCATGATGAACCTAGGGGTGAAACAGGAATAAAGACACAGACTTACTAGAGAATGGACTTGAGGATATGGGGAGGGGGAAGGGTAAACTGTGACATATATGCACTACCAAACGAAAGGTAGATAGCTAGTGGGAAGCAGCCGTATAGCACAGGGAGATCAGCTTGGTGCTTTGTGACCGCCTGGAGGGTGGGAGGGAGGGAGACGCAAACGGGTGGGAGGGAGGGAGACGTAAGAGGGAAGAGATATGGGAACATATGTATATATATAACAGATTAATTTTGTTGTGAAGCTGAAACTAACATACCATTGTAAAGCAATTATACTCCAATTAAAAAAAAAAAAAAAAGATGGGCCAAAGATTCACTCTGCCAGGTCCTCGTGCCTTCTAATGCCACCGATGACACAAAAGTGTCCCAGACGCTCCCCACCCCCCAACCCCCGCCGCCGGGTTTTCTTGGGCAGGCCAGAAGCTCCTCGCCCGCGGAGCTCTCACCTGCACGCCCTGCTGCTGGAGGGTCTGCGTGATGTAGTCCAGGCGGCGGCAAACGCTCTTCTTCGCCTCGGCTGCCGCCTCCTTGGTGCTGCTCATCTGCACGACCACCTGCGCCCGGTCGGGGGTCGCAGACACCTCCGCAGTGCCGCTTACATGCACCTCGCGGGTGGCAGTCTGGGTCTGCGCTGAGGAGATAGGGCGGCGGAGGCCGGGCTGCGTCTCTCCGCCCGAGAGCAGATAGTTCTCCCGGCCCCGGTCAGCCCAGGGAACCAGTTCCACGAATACCCGGGACTGAGGGGCCTGTTGCACCGACATAGTGAGGGCAGCTGGGTTTCCATAGCAACTCAGAGCCTACGGCGGCCGCAGCGGTCCAAGCGCGTCAGGGATTGCTCCTGCGCGGCGCAAAGAATGCCGGGATGAGGTTGGAGGTCCAGGAGCTCGTGGCGCGAGGTACTTGAATCCTTGCGGAGCGTCTTAAAGCGTCTCCTTTACAAGTTGTTGGCTGAGCGGGTCACTCTGGTTTTTAACTTGTTTACCTTACGCCTTTTATAAACCGTAGCGAGGTTTCTCTGCGGCCTTCCTCTCAGTGAGCTCCCATTTCCATGCGCTCCGTCGGCCTCGGCCGGCCACGTACCTTGCCTGCCTCGGAAGTTTCCTGATAGGCCCCGCGGCGCTTTTATCTTTCTCTGATGCCAGGGTGCGATTGTCACAGCTTTGTCTTTCCTTTTGTCTGACTTTACCATTTTACTTGGGCACACCTTTTTGGACCGCGCAGCACCTTGGATCGCCAGAGATTTGTGTTGGAATGAACAGCTCTTTACTAGTTTGATCTTGGAAGTTTATGATTCCTCGAATCTCAGTTTCATCGTCTATAAAGCCGTGTTGATAATACATTCACATTTGCAGTGTGGTTATAAAGTGTTTGCCATATGGAAAGCAGAAAATAATGGATAGTAGTAATAGCTAAAGCTTTGGCATGCTTTTCAAGTCGCTTGAATTTTCTCTAAAATTCCTGGAATGGTTCTGGCCTTGAATAAGGAGAGGCGAAACTTGTTAGACCCAAGCGGTCTACGAGGGATTCCAACTCGCCCAAGAACCGCCAAGAGTCGAGAGCCGTTGCAACACGCAAGAGGTTTATTAGGAGCCGATGCACCGGGGTTCCCTGAACCTCACGCAGGAGGCCGATGGGGAACCCCTAAAAGCGGAATCACATACTTTTTATAGGTTTATTTACTCATAGGGCGGGTATATTCTCACAATGATTGGGTAAATGTGGTGACTTTTGAATTCATTGGCTTAGGAACTTTTGTCCCACCTTCTGGCCGTTATAGTTGTTTGTTCATTGTGGCGGTTAGGGCGTATACCTGTTACGGGCAACTGGAAAATTACCCGCTGTCTGGCAAGTCCCCGTCAACTGAAAAACTCCAAGAATTGGTTTCGATAGGGAGAAGGAGTGGCGCACGTTAGGGAGAAGAATTGGTTTCGATAGGGAGAAGGAGTGGCGCACGATAGGGAGAAGAATTGGTTTACGGGAACAAGTGAGGGGGTGGAAAGTCCCTAAAGGCCCCACATTCCCCCCCTTTTTTTTTTTTTTGTAACTAATTTCAATCATGGAATTTCAGTTTCGTTTTGCGAGTTTTGGTATTGTTGCCTTAGCATTAAAACTTGTACCGTACTAATGCGTTCTCTAATAAAGGCTATCAGGCGATTCAGAATGCATGGTCCAAAAGTTAAAAGCAACAATAAAATAATGAGGGGCCCTAACAAGGTGGAAACTAAAGTAGTAAGCCAGGGAGATTTATCAAACCATGATTGAAACCATCCTTTTTGATTTTCCCTTTCCTGTTGTCTTTTGTCCAGGCGCTCCCTAAGTTTGTCCATAGTTTTAGTAATAGCCCCAGAATGATCAATATAAAAACAGCATTCTTCTTTTAGTGCAGCACATAGTCCGCCCTCCTTAAGGAACAGCAGATCTAATCCCCTCCTGTTTTGCATTACCACCTCTGAAAGCGAGGTGAGGGTTTCTTTTAACTGAGTTATGGAACTTTCTGATGCCCGGAGGTCAACATCTACAGCTTGCCTTAAGGCATCATAATAGTGGGGTTGTTGGATGAGGGCTGTTGTACCCGTTCCTACCCCGGCTGCCATTCCTAGTCCTAGGAGTACAGCCAGGGTGAGTGTTATGGGTTCCCTCTTAAACCTTCCTCTGCCCTCATATTCATCTAGAAAGGATGAATCTGAATGATAAATGAGTCTGAGGACCAGCTGAACTAACACACAAAAATCGGTTGAAGCTTTAAGGACCTCTAAAGAAATGCAGGGGGTCAATCCTGTGTTACATGCCCACCATCCATCCGGAGGAGGGAGGAGATACCCTGAGCCCTGTGGGAGGCTTAAATTGGCACAAAGATGTCGGTGGGACGAGGGGGGCGTTCCTACACATGTACCGTTTCCTAATACTGAGGCCAGGGTCAATTTACTATTTCCTTCTTGTTTCCATCGACATTGATCTGGAGTGTTAACATTATTATAATTAGAATTATATCCTATAGCATCATAATAAGGGGGAGGAGCAGCATAGCAAAGCCAACATGATTTGGTAGCCTCCGGGTTTGTGGCATTTAAAACCTCAAAAGCCGCCTGGACCAATGAGAGCATTCGGTCCCGGGGGGTCTTGGGCTTGATTGTTATTCCTTTTGGCTCAGAAGTTTGGTTTCTTATCTCTGGTAACGCTGTGGGAGGGGCCAAAGGTAGCGAAGAGTGCCCTATCTCAGGGTTGGGGCCTATAGGAACTGGAGTAGGGGTTTCAATTTTTAGTTTGATGGTCATTAGTAATCCATCATCATATCCTTCTTTATAAAACCTGATTCCCCATGAATGGCCATTTATCCAGTTTTTTATCTTTTTTTCCTGGTTCACTAAAAGAAATCTTAAGGGGATGGCACCATTTAGTACATTCAGGCCTATAAGTTAAGGGGTTGGTTGGGTGTGTATAATTGGCTGTCACCTTAATAAAGTCCCAGCCAGAGGTGGGCTTCCAATAGGTGTCTCCTGTGGTTTCACACCCCCAGCTTTTACAATAAAAATGTTCCTTTCCCCCACATTGATAATTTAGGGACCTATGGCGATGAAATCCCGGGCATACATAAAAGGTAGGGTTGCTAAGTTTCTGTCGCGTACCCGAGTTTTGGCAGCCGTATTGGCCGGTCCGACCGGGTATGGATGGGGCATTTTGACGATCATGGGAGTGTGCTGTGTCCCAATTGGGAGCTCCTATGGCTAATTTACAAACATCGGGGAAAAGGTCTGGCCACCAGGTCCAAGGAGCAGCAGTATGGCTAACAGACCATATTACATCTCCAGTTTGGGAAATTACCTGCCAGGTTAAATGCTGGGGCAGGTGAGGACTAAAATTACTCACAGTCAGTAGGGGTAACAAAGTTAAAGTTATAAATCTGATGATCGCAGAAGCTTGAGCTTGAGCGGGTTGCTGGTCTTTTGGGCTCGCCATTCCGATGTTGCAGATGCTGGTGCGGCCTTCGCGTGTGAAGCGTGGATCCACGCAGCGATGCCGTCTACCTTTATAGCCGTGGGGGTGGTGAGCAGGACGATGTATGGTCCTTTCCACCGAGGCTCTAGAGTCTGGGTTCGGTGCCGACGGACGTACACGGAATCTCCGACTTGGAAGGGATGAGCCTCTGCTGGTGTTCCTGGTCGGTAAGCCTCTGCCAGCTGGGACCACACCTCCTTTTGGACCAACTGGAGTCCCAACAGCCTAGCATATAAGTCAGTGTTATTCTGGCAGTCAGGACTTAATTTCTCCCTTAGCGTAAAAAGAGGAGGTGGGGCCCCGTATAGTATTTCAAATGGAGTAAGATAATAGCGGGAGGGGGTATTTCTAGCCCGGAACAGGGCTAAGGGAAGGAGCACCGTCCAATCTGTACCGCCAGTCTCTATGGACAATTTAGTTAGGGTCTCTTTTAGAGTTCTATTCATTCTCTCTACCTGTCCTGAACTCTGGGGTCTATAGGCACAATGTAATTTCCAATCAGTCCCCAGGTATTTGGCCACACCCTGACTTACCTGGGCGACGAAGGCGGGACCATTATCTGATCCTATTACCTTTGGTGCCCCGAACCGGGGGAAAATTTCTTCTAAGATCTTTTTGGCCACCACAGTAGCTGTCTCCTTCTTCGTCGGGAAAGCTTCTACCCATCCTGAGAAGGTATCTATAAAAACTAGAAGATACCTGTTACCGTACCTTCCAGGGCATATTTCAGTGAAGTCGACCTCCCAATAGGCTCCTGGGCGGTCTCCTCTGAGCCTTTTTCCGACCTCAAGTTTTCCTTTATGGGAGTTTACCTGTTGGCATGGAATGCACTCTCGTGCAATCTGCTCAGCTATTTTGGTTAATCCAGAGGTATCATAACCTGTCTTATGTAATAGGGATACCATCTTCTTGGTTCCCAAGTGTGTCCATCTGTGAATCTGTTGTAGCATGGATTTTGCTTGTTGAGGAGATAATGTTCCTTTAGTTATGGCTGGGGTAATTGTTCCCCTATCATTTGGTTTCCCAGGACTCTCATCTGATAGTTCTAGTATGATTTCCCGTAGAGCCACTTCTCGTGCCACCCTATCTGCCATGTTGTTGCCTCTTGTCACCGGGGTATTGTCCTTCTGGTGTCCGGGGCAATGAATGATGCTGACTTTAGTGGGGAGCATGAGGGCAGCTAGCAGTGCCACTATTTCTTCTTTGTTTTTAATTTCTTTGCCCGCCGAGGTGAGCAACCCTCTTTGTTGGTAAATGGCCCCATGGACATGGGCGGTAGCAAATGCGTACCTACTGTCCGTATAGATGTTTACCTTTTTGTTTTCTGCTAGTTCCAATGCTCTAGTCATGGCGATTAGTTCAGCCCGTTGGGCCGATGTCCCTTGCGGTAATGCGGCTGCCCAGATGACCTCTTTCCCGTCTACCACGGCAGCTCCCGCCCGACGCTTACCTTCCTCTAGGAAACTGCTTCCGTCAGTAAACCAGGTAACGTCGGCGTTGGGGAGGGGCTGATCCATCAAGTCTGGTCTGCTACGGTGTGCTGCAGCCAGTACTTCCTGACAATCATGGATGACGGTAGTGCTTTCCAGGTCAGGGTCGGGTAGCAAGGTGGCCGGGTTGAGTCCTGTGGCTGAGGTAAACTTAATACGATCTGAGTTTAACAGCAGGGCTTGGTAATGAGTCATCCTGGCATTTGTTAGCCATCTGTCGGGTGGCTGGCGAATTACACTTTCTAATGCATGGGGGGCTGTTATCGTTAGGTTCTGCCCCAAAGTCAGTTTGTCAGCATCTTTGACCAAAGCGGCCACCGCGGCGATTATTTTTAAACAGGCGGGCCATCCTGCTGCCACAGGATCCAATTTCTTTGATAGGTACGCAACCGGGCGATTCCAGGGGCCCAGTTTCTGAGTTAGTACTCCCTTTGCGATGCCTTTATTCTCGGCCACGTACAGATGAAAAGGCTTAGTAACATCTGGTAGCCCCAGAGCCGGGGCTGATAGTAGGGCTCGTTTAATTCGGTCAAAAGCCCGTTGTTCTTTATCACCCCAAGCAAAAGGGATGCCATTTTTGGTCAGGGGATATAAAGGGGCTGCTAATTCAGCAAACCCCGGAATCCATAGCCTACAAAATCCGGCCGTCCCCAAAAATTCCCTAACTTGTTTGGGACTCTTGGGGGCCGGTATCCGGGCAACAGTGTCTTTCCTGCTTTCCGAAAGCCATCTCTGTCCTCCTTTTAACAAGTACCCCAGGTAACTAACCTGTCGTTGACATATTTGTGCTTTCTTTGCTGAAGCCCGATATCCCAATGTTCCCAGTTCTGTTAACAGCCTCTCGGTTCCCTTGATGCAGTCCTCTTGGGTTTCAGCAGCTAAAAGAATATCATCGACATATTGAAGTAGAGTTACCTGGGGATTGGATTCTCTATAAGATGCCAAATCCTGGTGGAGAGCCTCATCAAAAATGGTGGGGGAGTTCTTGAATCCTTGTGGCAGGCGAGTCCATGTCAGCTGGCCTGACATCCCAGAGGCTGGATCCTTCCACTCGAAGGCAAAGTAAGGCTGACTGAGAGAAGAAAGTCTCAGGCAGAAGAAAGCATCTTTAAGATCCAAAACAGTGTACCAAGTGTGCTGAGGTGGAAGAGTACTTAAGAGATTGTAGGGGTTGGGTACCGTGGGGTGGAGGTCCATCACCCGCTTATTTACCTCTCGTAGGTCTTGTACCGGTCGGTAATTATTAGTTCCTGGCTTTTTAACTGGCAAAAGAGGGGTATTCCATGCAGATTGGCACCTTACCAGGATCCCTAATTCCAGTAACCTTTGTATTTGAGGACGGATGCCATCTCGGGCTTCTTTACTCATGGGGTATTGGCGGACCGTCACTGGGGTGGCGGTTGTTTTAAGTTCTACCACCACCGGGGGCCGATATTTTGCCATTCCCGTACCGGCAGTTTCTGCCCAAGCCTGTGGAAACCTAGTCATCCAATCCTGCATGTCAGCTTGTGGAGGCGAGGGTGTTTCATATATCCTGTGTTCATCTTCCAGTTTCATGGTCAAGATTTGGAGTAATCTCCCTTGGTTGTCAGCATTTATGGTGGGCCCTTCTGGTTGAAAGTGGATTTGGGCCCCCACCTTAGAGAGTAAGTCTCTACCTAGCAGAGGGTATGGGCACTCAGGTATGACCAAGAATGAGTGGGTTACTCGTCCCACCCCAAGATCTACTGTCCTTCGGGTGGTCCATGAGTACTGCTTATTTCCAGTGGCCCCCTGGACCCATGACCTTTTAGTTGAAAGGGGGCCCTTTGAATGAAGGAGGACTGAGTGCTGGGCTCCGGTGTCCACCAAGAACTGGACGGGTTCCCCCTCCACTTTAAGAGTTACCCTGGGCTCGGGGAGAGGGTCCGAGCCCTGACTTCCCTAATCTTCCTCTTCCAATGTTAAGATTTTATCTCTGGTTGGCCTTCCCCCGTTCCTTTTTTTAGGGCATTCTCTTGCCCAATGACCTTTTTCTTTACAGTAGGCACATTGGTCCTTGTCTAATGGCCGCCTTCTATCCGTTGTTCGCCCTTCCTGTCTATTTCTGTCTCTACTGTTTCCTCCTCTGACTACAGTGGCCAGTATCTTACTCAAATGTCTTTCTTGCCTCTTATCTCATCTTACCTCACGAGCCTCTTGTTCCTTCTGCTTTCTTTCTTCCCTTTCTTCCTCTGTCTCCCTCTTATTATATACCTTATCTGCCTCTTTTACTAAGTCCTGAAGGGAGAAACCTTGTAGGCCATCCAGCCTTTGTAACTTCTTTCTAATATCAGGGGCCGCCTGGTCAATAAAGGCCATTGCTATGGTGGCCTTATGTTCCTCAGAGGTTGGATCATAAGGAGTGAATCGTCTAAAAGCCTCCATTAAGCGTTCTAGGAACACGGTTGGCGATTCCTGGGGCCCCTGAGTTACCTCTCTTACCTTAGCCAAATTCGTGGGGCGCCTGGCCGCTCCATGGAGACCCGCCACCAGAGCCTGGCGATACATTTTCAGGTGCTCCTTACCTTCCAGGGTATTAAAGTCCCAATTCGGCCTGACGAGTGGAAAACCGGCATCAATCTCATTAGGCAACTGGGTAGGTTGTCCATTGGCGCCTAACACATTCTTTCTAGCCTCCAGGAGAACCCGTTGCCTCTCCTCAGTTGTGAGGAGAGTCTGGAGGAGCTGTTGACAATCATCCCAGGTGGGTTGGTGGGAGAAGACAAGAGACTCTATTAGAGCAGTAAGAGCCTGTGGGTTTTCAGAGAAAGTAGGGTTATGCATCTTCCAATTATAAAGATCTGCGGAGGAAAAGGGCCAGTATTGAAGGGGCCTATTCCCGTGGTTATCGGGGGGGCCATATTCTCTAAGGGGTAAAGCAGTAGAATCCGGGGAAACAGCCCTCCGGCTTCTGGTGCCTGCCGAGGGACCCCCCCTTTCCGCCATAACAGGTGGCCCTACTGGTGCGGAGGGTTGTGAAGCTGGGGGTCCTAGGGGCGACATGGGATTTAGGGCCGGAGGATAAGGAGGTGGGGAATCTAGAAGAAGCAAACCAGACTGCAGGTCAGGATATATCGCCTTTGGCGGGTCCGGGGCAGCAGATGACTTTTCCGTGTCTGGGGTTTTCTTCAGGGCCAATATCTCCGATTGTGCTGGAGCGTATGCAGACGTGCCTGTTGAGGAAACAAAGGGCCGGACCCACGGAGGCGGGGAGAGAACTAGATCTTCCCAGACCAAGATATATGGTATCTGGTCTGGGTGTCCGTGGGGTCCCGTGTTAAAGACCCTAGACTTGACTAGCCCAACCTTATCTAACAAAAAAGATCCTTCGGGTGACCACCCTGTCTGAAATGTAGGCCACTCAGAGGTACACAGCGTTTGCCATTTTCCTTTCCTTACTTCTACCGAAAGGTTGTGGGCCCTAGCCCTAACTTCGGTCCAGTGGCTTAGGGTAAGAGAAAGAGGAGTCGTCATAGTTTGTCCCATTGTCGTCCGTCAAAAGAAAGATAATAGTACAGAAAAACAATAAAATTTCAAAAGACACACATTGATATTGCCGCCGCGAACTTAAACCCGAAACCAACTCAAATTCAGATGGCAGCTTATATAACCTGCCAGAACCAGCCGCCGCGAACTTAAACCCGAAACCAACTCAAATTCAGATGGCAGCTTATATAACCTGCCAGAACCAGATGAAGGGGAGACAAAATTTGTTTCTCCTTCCAGATGGACCACCAGGGCGTCCCCCGGGGCCCGTGGACACCAGCTTTCGGCACGTCTGCCTAGCCAGGAGTCCAATACAGATTCCACAGCAAGCCGGTTCGCACGGCTTTTTCCTAATGGCGGCTAGCAACAAACAAACGACAAACAAACAGACAATTGGGCTCGAGCCTACCTGATACCTCCGACTCCCGATGTTCTTGTGACCCGGGGGCGAGTGGGGATCCCGGACGAGCCCCCAAATGTTTAGACCCAAGCGGTCTACGAGGGATTCCAACTCGCCCAAGAACCGCCAAGAGTCGAGAGCCGTTGCAACACGCAAGAGGTTTATTAGGAGCCGATGCACCGGGGTTCCCTGAACCTCACGCAGGAGGCCGATGGGGAACCCCTAAAAGCGGAATCACATACTTTTTATAGGTTTATTTACTCATAGGGCGGGTATATTCTCACAATGATTGGGTAAATGTGGTGACTTTTGAATTCATTGGCTTAGGAACTTTTGTCCCACCTTCTGGCCGTTATAGTTGTTTGTTCATTGTGGCGGTTAGGGCGTATACCTGTTACGGGCAACTGGAAAATTACCCGCTGTCTGGCAAGTCCCCGTCAACTGAAAAACTCCAAGAATTGGTTTCGATAGGGAGAAGAATTGGTTTCGATAGGGAGAAGGAGTGGCGCACGATAGGGAGAAGAATTGGTTTACGGGAACAAGTGAGGGGGTGGAAAGTCCCTAAAGGCCCCACAAACTCAAGCGGTAGCAAAGCACATACAACATGGACAGTACAGGGCCTGTACTACTTAGTTCTTGTCAATACCCTTTGCTTGGCACAACAACAGAATCCTTAACCCAGTTACCTGCATTAAGTAGGTTTTCTTCTTACCAATAAGTAATGATGTACAAAAATAGACCTCCTATACCATGAGGAAAAAGATTTTTTTTTTGGATAACTAATTTAAAAAAAAAGGACAACTCCTTTCTCTTGAAAGGAGCCTGAACAAGCCAACTGACAATCTTCAGGTGGTTTCCTCTCTATCATTTTTCTTTTATTTCTAATTAGTATAATTCAATTAAATCAGATGGTACCCCCCCCACCTTCATTTGGCTCATTACTGGGTGAGGTAGTTTTGTATATATTTATTTTGATGTTTATTATTAGCTAAAAACAATTATATGTTAGTATTTTAATTTAAAAACTTTCCCACCATAATTTTTTAAGTAATTTGGGTCACCCAAAATAATGTTTCTTGAATTTCGTAGAAAATTCTTTTTCTTTAATGATAAATGTGGAAAAATATAATCTCCAAAATGAACTATTGAATGAATGAATGTCATAAGTAAGAAGCAGTAGGAGTTTTAAGTGCATATAAATATTTAGGGTATGATAAAAGTAGGTTTTAAATAAATGGGAAAATGAGTAAGTGGTACAGGGATAATTGGTTGGCTATGTGAAAAAAGAATTGATCTGGATCTTACATCATGCACTAAAAATAAAATTCAGATGACAAAAAAATAGTAAGAGAACATGGGTGAATATATATATAATTCTGGGAATGAGAAGAACTTTCTAGGAATGATTTCAAATGCAGCAACTGTAAGAAAAGGTCTGAAAAATTTGACTACTCTGAAACAACTTCAGTATGTGAAACAAAACAAAAAGATGAGGGGGCAAATAAATTGGGGAAAATATTTGTGTAAAAAGCGAATAGTCAATGTTTAGTGAGCTCTTACCAGAATAAAATGGAAGAAAACTGCATAATGAACACAGAGGCAAACCGCTGGTTAGTCAGGGCTGCCATAATAAAATACCATGGAGTGGATGGCTTAACAGAAATTTGCTTTCTCTGGAGGCTAGAAATCCAAGATGAAGGTGTTGACAGGTTTAGTGTCTCCTGAGGCCTCTCTCCTTGGTTTGCAGACAGCCTTCTTACTGTGTCCTCACATGCCTTTCCTATGTGTGCAAGCATCCCTGCTGTTTCTTTGTCTTATAAGAATACCAGTTCTGTTGGATTAGAGCTCTACCCTAATGACTTTATTGAACCTTAATCTCCTCTTGAAAGACCCTGTCTCTAAATAATCATATTGGGGGTTAGCACCTCAACGTATGAATTTGGGTGGTGGTGGGGACACAATTCAGTCTAAAACACAAGCTAGTAATGCAGAAACACCAGTAGTCTATAACGAGAAAAAAAAATTTAGTAGTTAAAAAAATGCAGATTTTACAATAAATATCCTTTTTTTTGGACTGTCATTTTGGAAAATGACAAAGGAAGTAGGAATGGAGATGGAATAGATAAAAGATTAATTTTGAAAGAAGAATGGAATAGTTCATGGTGAAAGAACTATATAGTAAATAAAAGAGAAGGATAAACCAAAGCTGACTAAGGCTTCTAGTCAGGAGAACTGGGAAAATGAGAATGATAAGAGTATGTCCATTGTTCAGCTAACAGTGACCTAGTTCTCCTTTAGAGTCAATGCTGAGCCTCTAGCAATCATTTTTAATAACATGACTCTTGACTTTGTACTTTACACAATTTGATTAGATGCAGAATAGGCACTTGATTCCAGCTAGGCCAGTTAGAGGTTTTTTGTTTTTATTATTCATGGGAATCTATATTTACACCAAACTTAAAAAATTCAATCTCCCAGATGGTGGACCATGACACACACACACACACACACACATATAACTTTGAGAGATAATAGATTTGCCATTTTTCACATACCATTTCTAGTAGAGAAGCAGAAAATGTCAGTGTGTCAATGTATAGAGAAAAGGAAAGAAAAGAGAGAGGAAGTCACTCAGAGAGGAACAGAGATGAGATTAAGAATCCAAATGCAGTTCCAATTTATGTTTATAGAATTTTCCTTAGTCCTGTCTTCACTCCTGGAGTTCTATAAAATATTCCTGTATCCTTATTGTAAAATCTCACCTGCCTTTTTTTTAATGCATAAGTAGGTTGATTGAGTTTTATGTTATCTTAAAACTAAGCAGTTTGACTGATAACAGTGGATAATAGAGGAGGATTCAAAGAAGACTTATATAGCTTTCAGCCATAAGGAATTTATAGAGCACCACACAAAGTGGATCATTAGGTGCACAGTTCAAAGCTTCACTCTTGGAGAAAATTTTGCTTTTCACTGTCATTCAGTTGAATGATTGTCATGCAGCTATTTTGCATTTCCAACTAGAACCTGTTTATCTAGGCAGCCTACCCATAAACCTATCCATAAAACCACAGGCTTTTCCCTCTTCCTTTAGCATTTTATACAAGAAGCCCTATATAACCATTGGTATGAGCTGAGAATGGTGTTATAGTGCAACCTTGGTGAGTGGCATGGGAGTCTGAGTAACCTCTTCATTGAGCTTGCTTATGTCCTCTGGTCCTGGTCATCCTTCCTTTTGTTAATGTGATGTATCACATTGATTGGTTTGCAGATATTGAACCATCCTTGCATCCCTGAAATAAATCCCACCTGACAATGGTGTATGATCCTTTTTGTATATTGTTGAATTCAGCTTGCTAATATTTGTTGAGGATTTTTGCATCTATATTCATCAGAGACATTGGCCTGTAATTTTCTATTTTGTAGTGTCTTTGTTTTTGGTGTCAGGGTAATGGTAATTAATTAATAATAATTAATGATAATGTGACCTTGTAGAATGAAAATGGGAGTGTTGCCTCCTTTTCAATTTTTTGGACTAGTTTGAGAAAGATAGGTATTAGCTCTCCTTTTTATATTTGGTAGAATTCCCCTCTGAAGCTGTCTGGTCATGGAATTTGCTGAGAGTTGTGTTATTTATTTATTTATGTATTTATTTTATTACAAGTTCAGTTTCACTCCTAGTGATTGGTCTGTTCAGATTGTCTATTTCTTCCTGATTCAGCCTTGAGTGGTTGTATGTTTTTAGAAATTTATCCATTTCTTCTAGGTTGTCCAATTTTTTGGCGTATAACTGTTCATAGTATTCTCATGACTTTTTGGATCTCTGATATCAGTTATTTCTCCTCTTTCACTTCTCATTTTGTTTATTTGGATTCTCTCTCTTTTTTTCTCGATGAGCCTGGCTAAAACTTTATCAATTTTGTTTATCTTTTCAAAAACCATCTCTTGGTTTCATTGATATTTTCAATTTTTTTTGGTCTCTATTTTATTTCCTCTGTGAACTTTATTATTTCCTTCATTCTGCTGACTTTGGGCTTTGTTTGTTCTTCTTTTTCTAATTCCTTTAGATAGTAAGTTAGGTTGTTTATTTGAGATTTTTCTTGCTTACTGAGGTAGGCCTATATCACTGTAAACCTCCCTCTTAGAACTGCTTTTGCTGTATCTGATAGATTTTGGAAAATTGTGTTTCTATTTTCATTTATCTTCAGGTATTTTCTGATTTTCTTTTTCATTTATTCATTGACCAAATAGTTTTTTAGTAGCATGTTGTTTAGTCTCTACATGTTTGTGTTTTTCCCATTTTTCTTTCTATAATTGAGTTCTAGTTTCATATCACTGTGGTCAGAAAAGATGTTTGATATAATTGCTATCCTCTTAAATTTGTTGAGAATTGTCTTGTGGCCTAGCATGTGATCTATCCTGGAGAACATTCCATGTGCATTTGAAAAGAATGTGTATTCTGCTGTTTTTGGATGGAATATCCTGTAGATAGCTATTAAGTCCAGTTGGTCTAATATGTCATTTTTTAAAACATTTCTATTGGAGTATAATTGCTTTACAATGCTGTGTTTGTTTCTGCTTTATAACAAAGTGAATCAGCTATACATGTACATATATCCCCATATCTCCTCCCTCTTGTGTCTCCCTCCCATCCTCCCTATCCCATCCCTCCAGGTGGTTACAAAGCACCCAGCTGATCTCCCTGTGCTATGTGGCTGCTTCCCACTAGCTATCTATTTTATAACATGTCATTTAAGACCGATGTTTCCTTATTGATTTTATGTCTGGATGATCTGTCTGTTGACATAAGTGGGGTGTTAAAGTCCTCCACTATTATTGTGTTACTGTCAATTTCTCTCTTTATGTCTGCTAATATTTGCCTTATATATTTAGATGCTCCTATATTACGTGCGTATATGTTAACAAATGTTATATTCTCTTCTTGTATTGATCCCTTTATCATTATATATTTCCCTTCTTCATCTTTTGTTATAGACTTTGTTTTAACGTCTTTTTTGTCTGAGTATTGCTCCTGCTTCTTTCTTGTCATTTCCATGAAATATCGTTTTCAATTATATCACTTTTAGTCTGTGTGTGACTTTAGTTCTGAAGTGAGTCTCTTATAAGCAGTGTGTAAATGGGTCTTTTAAAAAAATTTATCCAATCAGCCACCCTATGTCTTTTGATTGGAGCATTTAGTCCATTGACATTTAAAGTGATTATTGATAGGTATATGTACTTATTGCCCTTTTGCTACTTATTTTCTAGTTGTTTCTGTAGTTCTTTACTGTTCTTTTCTTTAGGTTCTTGTGGTTTGATGATTTTCTTTAGTGCTATACTTGTGTCCCTTTCTGTCTTGTTTTTGTGTATCTATTGTAGGTTTTTGAGTTGTTGTGATTATCATGGGGTTCATATACGTTGACTTATAAATATGTCTACTTGTTTTAAACTAGTAGTCATTTTAGTTTAAACACATTCTGAAAGATCTACCATTTTTACTCCCTTCCCTCACATTTTTTGTTCTTGATATATTTTAACCTTCATGTTTATCCCTGTATTATTTGTTGTAGTTATAGTTGATTTTTACATTTTTTGTCTTTTAATACTAGCTTATTTATCTGATTCATCCTCAGCCTTTACTATATATTTGCCTTTGCTAGTGGGATTTTTCCTTTCCTATAGATATTTCTTGTTATAGCCTTTTCTTTTCCACTTAGAGTAGATCCTTTAACACTTCTTTTATGGTAGGTTCAATATTGATGAACTCTTAGTTTTTCCTTGTCTGAGAAGTTCTTTATCTCTACTTCAATTCTAAGTGATTATCTTGCTGGGTAGATTTTCCTAAGTTGGAGGTTTTCCCTGTTTAGCACTTTAAATATACCATGCCACTCTCTTCTGGCCTGCAAATTTTCTGCAGAAAAATAGCCTTATTGGGCTTCTCTTGTATATGACTCTGTTTTTCTCTTGCTGCCTTTCAAATTATCTCTTTATCTTTTGTCATTTTAATTATGATATGTCTTTGATGATGTCTGTTTGGGTTCATCTTGTTTGGGACCCTATGTGTTTCCTGTACCTCACTATCTGTTCTTCAGGTTCAGGAAGTTTTCAGCCATAATTTTATCAAATGCATTTTTGGCCCTTTATCGCTTCCCCTTTTGGGACCCCCTATAATGTGAATATTGGTACTGTGTTGTCCCAGAGGTCCCTTAGACTATTTTTAAAAATTTGTTTTTCTTTTTGCTGTTCTTATGGGTGATTTCCATTATTCTATCTTCCAGATCACTTATGAGTTCTTCTGTATCACCTAGTCTGCTGTTAATTCCTTTTCGTGTGTTTTTCATTTCCATTATTGTATTCAGTTCTGAATGGTTCTTTTTTATATTTTCTAGTTCCTTGTTAAAATTCTCATTGTGTTCATCTATTATTTTCCCTTATTCAGCTAGCATTCTTATTATTCATGCTTTGAACTCTTTATATGGTAAATTTTTCATTTCTGTTTCATTAATTGCTTTTTCAGGAGTTTGCTCTTGTTCTTTCAATTGAAAAATTTCTCTGTCTTCTCATTTTGCTTAACTTTCTCTGTCTCTGTGAAATTTTTTGAAACAGTTAACCTATTGTGGTCTCGAAGGAGTGTCCTTGTATGGGAATGTACCTGTACTGTCTGTATGTATCCAGTGGCTTTGTTGGAAGAGCTGGATCTGACATGAGCATGAGTCAGTCTTTCCCCAAGGTTTGCTGGAAGCTGTCACCTTGGTAGGAGGTAGGGCTGGAGATGAAGGGGCAGAGCCTCTTGTCCTGCTCATGCTTGGTGTCCCAGATATACTATTTTTATCTTTTGATGGATTTCTGCTGGACTGATTGTGTGTTTTGGAGTGTCTGACAGGACCCATCTTTAGATGGGCAATTCTGTACATCTTCAAAAAAAATCTGTTAGAAGAGAATGGAGTAGTATATTCTAAATGCAGAGGTAAAAATGAAATTGAACATGAAGTGTGTATTAGTTAAACTGTCCCTCAAGAATGAGGGAAAAATAGAGATTTTTTCAGACATACAAAAACTTAGGGAGTTTACCAGTTACAGTCTCTCACTAAAATATTATCATAGAATATGCCTCTGTAGTATTAGTAATTCCAGGGACTTCCCTGGTGGCGCAGTGGTTAAGAATCTGCCTGCCAGTGCAGGGGACACGGGTGTGAGCCCTGGTCTGGGAAGATACCACATGCTGTGGAGCAGCTAAGCCCATGCGCCACAACTGCTGAGCCTGCACTCTAGAGCCTGCAAGCCACAACTACTGAGCCCATGCACCATAACTACTGAAGCCCATGTGCCTAGAGCTTGTGCTCTGCAACAAGAGAAGCCACCATAATGAGAACTCCGAGCACCACAACAAAGAGTAGCCCCTGCCTGCCACAACTAGAGAAAGCCTGCATGCAGCAAAAAAGACCCAACACAGCCAATAAATAAATTAATTAATTAAAAAATTAGTAAGTCCAAAGGGAAGGCATGGCATAGAAGAAACAACAACACAGAAATTGATAACATATGTTGAGAAACTTAATTAATTACTTATTAAAAAGGATTTCTTATCTCTGTGTGAGTGCAACCACAGGATATAAAATTTTCAAAAAGGGAAAGGTGCTTAATAATGTCAAATGGTACAGATGGGAAAAAATTTGAGAATGGAGATAAGTCTATTGAATATAATATTTAGAAGATCATTAGTGACTTTCAAAGGATTGTTTCACTAGGAACTGAATGACAAGGGTTAAGGGATGAGTGAGTGACTAGAAAAAGGTAAATATTTGTTAATACTATCTTAAGTTAATACTGCCTTCTGGTTTGCTTTTTTAAGAAAAAATAATTGTATTCAGGCTTTCCAGAAATGAAGGGAGATAATATCCTATTTTATCTCACAAATACCCCCAGACACTTCAAATAGCTCTCCTTTTTGTCTTTTTTCATTATTTCCATGTTTGTTTTTTGCTTTATTAGAGGTTGCAGATGTTCATCTTCTGGTACCTGAAATGATATATATAGAACAGGATAGTGGGCATAGTGTGTGCTGTGTCCATGGAGATTACTGCCAGTCATATTTATTTACTTGTCTCCCCTGCCCAATTTACACAGAGTTCCCAAGTCTAATGATTATATCTTCACCTTGAAAGTTACAAATTAGAGCCACCCCAGGACCAAGCCCCACCCACCAGTAGGCTAGCACTAGCCCCAAGGTGCCCCTAGCCAAGCTGTGCCAGGACCGAAGCCTTCCCACCAGTGGGCCGGCAGCCACAGTACAAGGCAGGGTCTGGCAGCCAACTGGAATGTGGGACAGCCACCTACCAGCCTATTTGTAGTAGTTGGCCCTGCCACAATAAAAGGGCCCACACAGCCCACATAAAGGGCACCCCTAGAGCATGTAGCACTGGTGACCAGAGCAGAGTGTGCTGCTGGGATCCACAGGACATCTCCTATATAAGGCCACTTCTCCAAGATCAGGGAATGTAACTGACTCACCTAATACATAGAAATAAACACTGAGAATTAGGCGAAATGAGGAGACATTGGAATATGTTCCAAATGGAGAAACAAGACAAAACCTCAGAAAAAGAACTAAACAAAGTGGAAATAAGCAATCTACCCAATAAAGAGTTCAAGGTAGTGATCATAAAGTTGCTCACCGAACTTTGGAGAAGAATGGATAAAAATAGTGGGAATTTTACTGAAGAGTTAGAAAACAGAGCTGAAGAATACAATAACTGAAATAAAAAAATACATTGGAAGGAATCAAAAGTAGATTAGATGATATAATGGAATGGATCAGAGAACTGGATGACATAGTAGTGAAAATTACCCAAGCTGAAGAGAAAAAATTTCTAAAAAATGAGAACATTTTAAGAGACCTTTGTGACAATATGAAGCATACTAACATTTTCATTGTTGGGGTCTAAGAAAGAGATGAGAGAAAGAAAGGGGCAGAGAACTTATGTGAAGAAAAAATAGATGAAAACTTCCCTAACTTGATATAGGAAACAAACAAATTCATGTCCAGGAAGCACAGAGAGTCCCAAGCAAGATGAACCCAATGAGGGCCACACCATAGTACATTCTAATTAAAACAGCAAAAATTAAAGATAAAAGAGAATCTAAAAAGCAGCAGAGGAAAAGCACCTAGTTACATATAAGGGAACACCCATAAGAAAACCAGCTGATTTTTCAGCAGAAACTTTGCAGGTCAGGAGGTGGAGAACTCCAAAGGAGTTCTTCCAATCCAAATTGGAAAGGAAGAAGTAAAACTGTCACTGTTTGCAGTGATATTATTTGTAGAAAACTGTAAGTACATACCAAAAAAACTATTAGGAATAGTGAATGAATTAAGTAAAAGAGCTGGATACAAAATCAATATACAGAAATCTGTTGCATTTATATACACTAGTAATGAACTATCAGAAAGAGCAGTTAAGAAAACAATCTCACAATCGCATCAAAAAAGAATAAAATACCTAGGAATAAATTTAGCCGAGGAGGTGAAAGACCTGTACTTAGAAAATTGTAAGACATAAATAAAAGAACTTGAAGATGACACAAACAAATGGAAAGATACAATGTGCTCATGGATTGGAGCAATTAATATTTTTCAAATGTCCATACTACCCAAGGTAAGTTACAGATTCAATACAATCCCTATGTAAATACCAATGGCAGTTTTCATGGAACTAAAACAAATAATTTAAAAAATTGTATGGAATCAGAAAAGACCCCAAATAGGCAAAACAACCTTGAGAACAAGGAGCAAAGTTGGGTGTATCACACTCCTTTATTTCAAACTATACTACAAAGCTCTAATAATCAGTGGTACTGGCACAAAAACAGACACATATCTCAATGGCACAGAATAGAAAACCCAGAAGCAAACCCACATGTCTATGGTCAGTTAATCTATAACAAAGGAGGCAAGAATATACAGTGGGGAGAAGACAGCCTCTTCAGTAAATGGTGTTGGAAAAACTGGACAGCTACATGTAAAAGAATGAAACTGGACCACTTTCTTGCACCATATAAAAAAATAAACTCAAAGTGAGCAAGACTTAAATTTTAGACCTAAAACCATAAAACTCCTGGAAGAAAATGTAGGCAGCACCCTCTTTGATATCAGCCTTAGCAATATTTTTTTGGATGTGTCTCCTCAGGAAAGAGAAACAAAAGCAAAAATAAACAAATGGGACTACATCAAACTAAAAAGTTTTTCACAGCAAAGGAAACCATCAATAAAATATAAAGGCAGCCTATTGAATGAGAGAAGTTATTTGCAAATGATTTATCTGATAAGGAGTTAATATCCAACATATACAAATAACGCATGCAACTCAACATCAAAAGAAGAAACGATTTGATAAAAAAATTGGTAGAGGACCTGAATACTGAATAAACATTTTCCCAAATAAGACATACAGGTGGCGAACAGACACGTAAAAAAATGAGCAGCATCACTAATCATCAGGGAAATGCAAATAAAAACCACCATGAGATACTACCTCACACCTGTCAGAGTGGCTTTTATCCAAAAGACAACAAATAACAAGTTTTGATTATGATGTGGTCAATCATTAGAGATCTAACAGGGCACAGTGAGGTAGATGCTAAAAAGTCATCACAATTATCAAAGAAAAAAGATGTAAAAAATTTGATAAAGTAAGAGAGAGAAATACCATGGGAAAGAAAACACAGAATTTGGAAGCTAGAAGAAGCATAGTCTGATTTTACAGATGGACATACTAGAACAAACCAAAAAGTGTTTAAATTTACATACCCCAGATTATGGGGTGGAGGCAATCTAATGATCTTTCTACTGTGCCTTGCTACTTCCCAGCAATCAATGATTATCTGCGCTACATAGAGGCCTACTGCTATTGTAAAAGCTCTTTTTCAAAGCAAATGAACAAATAATCTGCTTCATCTCTAGCCTTTCTTGACTTCTATAACACTCTATTCTTCTTGTTTTACTTCCTTCTCTGGTCATTTTTATACTGTATACTTTACTGACTTCTTTTTCTGACTGACTCAGTCCTCAGCCTACTTCTGTCTAAGTTTGTAACTATTTTCATGTATTCAGTTTTCACTTTTACTGACTCAATTTTCTTATTTGTAAAATGAGAGAACCGGAGTAGCTTCTTTTTTACTTTTAAAAGCTGGGTCAATGACAATATAAAATGATGGATGTCATAAATTTTTATCTTAAAAGCCAGCATTGTCTGAACAGACACTTCACCGAAGAAGATGTACATATGGCAAGTAGGCATATGAAAAGGTGTTCAACATCATATGCCCTTAGGGAGTTGCAAATTAAACAACAATGAGATACCACTACATCCCAATTAGAATGGCCAAAATTCAGAACTCTGATAACAGCACCAAGGGTTGATGATCATGTGAAACAACAGGAGCTCTCATTCGTTGTTGATGGGAATGCAAAATGGTACAGCCACTTTGGAAGGCAGTTTGACAGTTACTTCTGAAACGAAACATTTTTTATCATATGATCCAGCAATTGTGCCCCTTGGTATTTACCCAAAGGAGTTAAAAACTTAGGTCCACACAAAAACCTGCACATGGATGTTTATAGCAGCTTTATACATAATTGCCAAAAGTTAGAAGCAAGCAAGATGTCCTTCAGTACGTGACTGGAAAAATAAACTCTGGTACATCCAGATAATGGAGCACTATTCAGTGCTAAAATGAAATGAGCTACCAAACCATGAAAAGATACAGAGAAACCATATTACTAAGTGAAATAAACCAATCTGAAAAGCTACATACTGTTTGATCTCAACTATATGGCATTCTGGAAAAGGCAAAACTATGGAGACACTAAAAAGATCAGTGGTTGCCAGGGATTAGGAGGGAGGGAGGGATGAATAGGCAGAGCTCAGAGGATTTTTAGGGGAAACTATCCTGTATGATAAGATAATGGTAGATACATGTCATTATTCATTTTTCAAAACCCATAGAACGTATAAAACCAAAAGTGAACCCTAATGTAAACTATGAACTTTGAGTGATTGTGTTGTGTCAATGTAGGTTCATCAATCGCAATGAATCTACTACTGTGGTGCAGGACGTCGATAATGGGAAGGTTGTGTGTGTGTATGGGGACAGACTCTCTGTGGGAACCCTGTATGTTCTGCGTGATTTTGCTTTGGGCCTCAAACTGCTCTAGAAATACAGTTTATTAATTAAAATGAAAAACAGCGTTGTGTTGACAGTGTTTTAAAAGGCAAAGGTATTTAGGGTAAAGTGACATGTATTGTCAGGATATGAACTGGAAATTTATGTCCTCTGAAGCTTAGTTGCTTTATATTTAAATGAATTATATGTATAAATGTATGTACATATTTCAGAAAATATTAATAACCACTGGTACTAGAGTTCCACTTAGGGAACTGTCTTCATTTAGGAAAATGCCTTGATAAACTTCCATGACTGTGGAAGGTGAGGCCTTTTCAGTGAGGTGTAGAAGGAGAGTGCATTACAAAGAGAGAACTAAGCAGTTATGCGTAAAGAAGTGAACATAGATGTGGAGGAGGAATGCCAGGAAGAAAGACAAGGGAGGATGGAGTTAGAAAAAAGGCCATAAAACATAGGTAACAGGCTGAATCTGTGGGGAAAGAAAGAAAAATTCCTATGCCACTATGGTGGCATGGTAGCTGAGAACTTTAAAGGCCTTTTGACAATGTAACAGCTCATGGCATTGCAGTGTCTATGTGATTTGGGGGAAATCAAGGAAA
Source organism: Phocoena sinus (assembly GCF_008692025.1). Lineage (NCBI taxonomy): Eukaryota > Metazoa > Chordata > Mammalia > Artiodactyla > Phocoenidae > Phocoena > Phocoena sinus. The sequence continues at coordinate 76,779,536 of NC_045774.1, forward strand.
GAAGCTCTGTACAGAACAAAGAGAAGCAATCATCTCTAAGAGTTGAGGTGTATGAAATCAGTAGTTCAGCAGAAGTAAGAGCTACGGTTGACCATAAGAAAGCAAGTACATGGGACTAAGGGCAATGGAATTTCTCATAGGAGCCTTTCTCAAAGAGAGGATGAGGTTCCAGTTGACAGATCAGATGACTGGATTCACAGGACGATTATGGGGATATTTGAAGGTGTGCAGCACACATGGTAGTAAAAATTTAAGTAAACACACAACTTCCAATGGTCTTCTATAGTCCTGCCTCACTTTTCAAGCTGAGACAGCCTTGGCTTTGAGGATTATCTCTGAGTAAGGTAGTAGGGAAGCTCCGACGGAATAAAACTCTTACCCGGTACCTAACAGAGCATGGCAGAAAATTGCCTATCTGAAAATGCCATTCACCCAGATACAGAAAAAGGTCTAACCCAAGTCATGTCCCCATAAGAATAGAATTAAGACATGTAATCTTTTCTTTTTCCAGATTTGTAGAAACATGGTAGAGTCACATGAAGCTTAGAAAGTATCATATTTTTGAGAACAGTGAAAGATTGTCCCAAGGAGGGTTAAGGTTAGATAAGTAACCTTCCGAGAATGGCAACAGAACTGAAAAAGGAAACAAATTATATTCTCTCAGAAACGTGTTCGTAAGGTTTAGTAGAGTCAGGAATACTGACTAACATGATATGGAAGTGCTCCTAAGATGCAATGAATACAGAAATAGAGAAAAAAAACATAGCAAATGACTAGCGCTATTGGCTCTTCCCTTTTTCACTATCATAGTTACCATCCTTTTAGATAACTTTCCTGTCTGTTTGCTTCTAGACTTTCTCACCCAAACCAATTGCATAATTCAATGGCCACTAAAAGAAATGTGTTCACTTGCATCAGTAATTTAGAGCCCAGCCTGATCTTTCATATCAAATTCAAGTTTCAAGTCTTTGAACCTCCATGTTTCTTATTTGTAGTTCTAGTAGTTTTTGCTTATCTAATCTTTTGATGTGTCTTGATTTCTATCTCATTTATAGCCAAATTAGCTTAATGATTTCCCTATATATCTTTCTATATACAGAAATATATAAAAATTGTTATACAGAGATAACAATTTTATCTACCCTTCATAGCCAGCTCACTAGGCATCTGCCTATGAAGAAAATACTCTGCTTTCATCTTAATCACTTCGTGTTCTGTCCTTACCATTTGCTTAATCATCCCACTGAGGTCAGTATACTGAGGTGGTGACAGTTCCTGTGAGTTCTGCAGTGTTACTTAGAAAGAGCATGGGCTTTTGGGTCCTACAGACCTGTGGTTGAATGTTGTTTTCTAGATCTGTGACCTTAGGGAATTTATTTGAATGTTTCAGAGACTCAGTGTCCTTATCTGTAAAATAGAGATAGTAATATGTACCTGCTGCAGAGACTGCTAATGTTTCCCTTTTATTCTTGGGCACAATAAATATTTTTAGCCTCTCTTGCAGACTGGTGTGTCCAGACCTGAATTCTGGCAATGGATTGAAATGGAAAGAAAAAGCACCACTTCCTGCTTGGCTTATAAAAATCCCCCAAGTGCGCTCTTCTCTTATTTTCTCCATCTGCTGGCTTACTGGGGAGGACTCCAGAGACCTATGAGAAACAAGAACTTTAAGACAGAAGGAGCCTGGAACAGAGCCTGCTGCCACTCCTTTGCCACCCCATCAGATGTAAGCAAGAGATAACATTTATTTTGGTAAGTCACTGAAACTTGGAGGATGTTTGTTTCAGCAGTTAGCCCACCCCAACTAATACACCTTTAGGATTATTATAAAGATTACACGAGGAATCTTTATAAAGTATCTGACGTAAATTAAGTGTTCAGTAAGTGACAGTTATTGTCACCATCATCCTTGACACGTATAAGCATGTGAGTGTTCAGGCACTGCAGGTACCAGGATTCCCCCAAATGATCAGACCGACAGGATCTGAGTTGGCAGGACTGACTTCTTGCTGCTACTCTTACAGTTAGACCCATTGGTATTTCTCAGATTCCTTGGAATTATAAATGATTAATTCATTTAGTTATAGATTTTTAAATTCAGTTATAGTTGACATATAACATTATATTAGTTTCAGATATACAATGTAAATGATTCGATATTTGCACTTATTGAAACACTCACCACGATACATCTAATCAACATCCAGCTATAGATTTTGACATCACATATTTAATCCTTTTGTTGGCCTGTTCATTTTATTCTCTGTCATTGTACCATGTGATACCCCTAACTTAAGTCACATGTTTTATACTGTGATTGTATACCATTTAGGATCCAGGGGAGAGAGACTAGACTAGTGCTGTTCAGTAGAAATGCAATGCAAGCCACAAACATAATTTAAAATTTTCTAGTATTGATAGTTACATTAGAAAAGTTTAATAAAACCCAGGTGAAATTAATTTTAATAATTCATTATCTAACCTAGTATATCCAAAACATTAAAATTTCAACATGTAATCAGTATTCTTTGCATTCTTCTTTTCATGCTGATTCTTTGAAAACAGTGTGTATTTTACACCAACAGCCTGTTTTGATTTAGACTAGACTGATTCCAAGTGTTCAATAGCCACATTTGCATAATGGCTGCCATGTTAGACAGCTCGGGAATGGGCAAATGAAAAGACCTATCACCACTTCTGAAAAAAAATCTTCAAAGTCATGTGCTACATTTTCTTTGTAGAGAGAGGATAGCATTATTCTTATTGTTCTGGGAGACTAGACGTAGGAGGGCAAACATTCAGATCATCAGGTTCAGGAGATGGACATTTTACTTATAGGTGTCATTTATCTGGAGATACAAGTCAGGAACCTTCTTTGTAGCTCTATCTTCTGTGGTACTTTGTACATAGAAGGCTCTTACTGAGAGTCTTCAATGGGATGATCAATGTTCATACAATTATGTATTCAACATTCATAAATTTATAATAAAAATATTTATAACTTTTACAGGAAAACTAACATTTTGAGCTTGTGTGCTAAGGGAAGCCATGCAAGATCCTGGTATATGGTAACCCCCAATGTCTAAGTTAGCGATAAAATGTTTATTTTTCTTAAGGAAAAACTAATTACTCCTGGCCTCAGTTTTCAAAGGAAATTTAACATTTTTGTATAAAACATAGACTTCAGAAATCCATTACTGTATATTGAAATGCACATCTATCCTTGTTTAATGAAAGCATAGGAATTAGTCACTTTCCAGTGTATAAAAAAAGAGTTTAGTTCAAAGACATTGGATTTACCAAATAAACAGTATTTGAATAGAATAGTTACTTTAAAGATGACAGGCAGTCACTCCAAGGAAGGAAATAATATGTTGCAAGTTTGAAAGAAAATGGTTTACATAAGGTGTTATTTCATGAAAAGGAAATAATGTCTTTGATATTCAAAGCACCAAAAAAGAATTTAACACACTGTGCTAGAGAAACCAGAGATAACATTTGATGGTTAGAAAAGATACGGTTTTAAGAAAAAAATGTTACCTTGTTTTCCTCTTCCATCACAGAAGGGAGATTAGATATATGAGTTAGATATTAGATATATGGGGGAGTTAGGGGGAAAGTAACATATACAAATCAGATGGTATAAGGAAAAATTAATAGAGCTAAATGCAGATTGTTAAATGATAATGGAAAGTGGTCATTTTTAAAAGAAGATTTATTTTATTCTTTCTTTATTTAATTAATTTATTTTTGGCTGTGTTAAGTCTTAGTCACGGCACGTGGGATCTTTCGTTGTGGTGCACGGGCTTCTTTCTAGTTGTGGCATGCAGGTTTTCTCTCTAGTTGCGGCATGTAGACTCCAGGGTGCACGCGGCTTAGCTGCCCCACGGCATGTGGGATATTAGTTCCCTGACCACAGATCAAACCCGCGTCCCTTGCATTGTAAGGTGGATTCTTTACCACTGGACCACCAGGGAAGTCCCAGAGGTCATGTTTAACATAACTATATATTTTTAAAACTATAGTCATTATGTTGTATAATATATCCCCAGTACTTGTTTATCTTATAAACACACTGTATATTAAAATTAGAGTGCACTGTCGGTGGCAATGTAACTTGGTACAGCCATTATGCAAGTTTCTCAAAAAATTAAAAATAGAACTACCATTTGATACAGCAATCATACTTCTCCACTGTCATTTCCAGCTACTCCTTACCCACCACACTACAGAGAACTGAAGACTAGGCTTGCTCTTAATGCAAAAGTCATGGCTTCACAGTCATAAACTTGGAATAGAGGACTAGCTCAGCTGTTTTACTTCCGGTAGGAGACAGAGGGGCTTTAGATGAACTCTCCAAAAGCAAAGCCATAGGTTTGGGGAGATGTTCTCTGTCCTTCAACTTGCATGTAGCTATCAATTTAGTAGTTGACTCATTAGGTGACCTTAGAATACATTTTGCAATGTTTTATTCTTGGAAAATTTATCAAGAAGTTACATTTATTAATTTTTTAAGGTCAGATGATCCTGACCTTAAAAAAATTTGCTGATTACAATTATTACAGCCTTGCTTTATATCATTGGATTGTTTACTTTCAAAATTGATTCTCTCTCTCTCTTTCTTTCTCTCTACTTTTGAAGGGGCCAGGAAAAGAAAGTTTTGGGTAAGAAAGTTTTAAACAAGTTTTTTGTTACGTGAACTTAGGCCTTAAGCACTGTAGTTATAGTGCCTGATGGGTAAAATTGCCTTGCCTTTAAGGAAGATTCATAATAGTTAAAAAAAAAATTAACCCTTATAAGAAAATTTCAGCATAAATTGTTTGAACCAATGAAAAATTCAGTTCTTTAATTCGTCTTTTTGTATCTTACTTCACTGGCTTTAACTTAAGAAGAATAAAGATATGTAGAAAATGAAGCAATATGATTTCTCAGAAAGATATTGATAGTTTCTTTTACTTTCATTATCAAAATAAGTACTTTTCTTAAGTAGGATGAAAATACTGATTCAACTCTGTAAAACTTCAATCACTACTTTGGGTGACTAGTACCCTGGATTTGCTGTGGGTCTCTTGGAAGTTTGAGCTATAATGGCCCCTTGACACAAGGAGCAGCAGACTGTACAAGTCTCCTGACAGACAAAGTAGGGAGAGCAGTGAAAAACTTTGATTTCTAGAGAGAAGACAGCAATGGAACTGTTCCTTGACTTCCGTGGTTGTTTGCCACAACTCTTCAAAAGTTTACAGTCAGAACATTTATTCATAAAGCATGAAATATACAGTCGTGCCTTTTACTTCTAATTGTGGATACCTAAATTATGCATTTTTGGCCTATTATGGCTAATCTGGAAAATAATAGTTTCATTATATAGTATCATCTACAGACTCCTTGGACTGTTCTAGAATTATATGACATGAATGCTAAATTTTTATGACATTTAAGTATGGATGCTCCCCGTGGTATTTAAAGCTAATAATAATAATCCCCTAAATTCACATTTTAATGAAGCAAAAAAAAGGAAAACTGATTAGGTTCAAGTGCATAAAGTTCATGCTGCAGGAAATGTTGTTTACTAAATTCTTCCGTTTACTAAAAAATTAAAAATGGCTCTTTTAAGGAGCCATTTCTGCACTGAGTATGGAAAGGCATAGACACTATATTAAAATTTAGGATAATGCATATGTTTAAGTTTTGTTGTCTCCAAAACACTTTGGTATTGACTGGTTCGTGTATGAAAAACATGAGTTTCTATGCCATCATGCTGACTAGAAACTTCTTCAGATTGTCCAGTGGCTTGAGAGAACTTGAAGTAACATTTTAAGCAGTAGCTCCCCAAAATGTACATTACTTAGTAAGTTTTGTACTTAAATATTACTGTTTTTCACATGATTTTAATAGGTATGTTTTAAAAGACTTGCTCCCCCTTATTCCCTGTCCTCGGTTGTATTATTTTTCCCAGCTATTCACGGCCTTTCCTGCAGGAGAATTGTACTTCCCAGCCCCAGGCTTGGCCATGTGCTTTTCTTCGTGAGCATGAATGATAGATACATATTGGCTAGGCAGAAACATTACTTGCCATCAGTCATTCTACTGTTGTTCTTTTCCCTCTGTCACAAGAAGTGTGCATCATGGATAGGGGTTGTTCCTTCAGCTTGGATCCTGGAAAGATGTGTGGGACAGAATCACAGCCAATCTGCAGTCAGTTTATGATGTGATGTGGGCCAGAGATAAACCTTCATTCTTGTAAACAACAAGATTTGAGGGTTGCTTTTTAACCACAGCAGAAACTAGCAAAAGCTGACTTCTCAGACTGTAGTTATAGCCCTTGTTGAAAGAAAAAAAAGGGGGAGGCTAGGAGGTTATATAACTCAACTCTGTTCCACCAACCTCCACTTCAGCCTACAATTGCTTGGGTCCAATCCACCTTTTTTTTTTTTTCTTGAGAATTTGAACAAAGAGACATAGACTGTTGTGTTCAGTTACGGTGTACTTGAGTTGAAAGGTCTTGTAGAGCAAGGGTTAGAGTTGGCTCCACAAGCTGAAGTTCTGAGGCAGCAGAACGTATTAGTGGAAGCTAATGCAGATTATTATAACAGTTAACATTTACTGAGAGCTCACTTTGGGCCAAACGTTACTTCAAGCACATTCTATCTCTTTTGATCCTCATATCCATGCTATGAGCAGAGCCATGTTGAAACTTACAATTGCAGTAAGCACTGAAAAGATTATGGTGCTTTGTCATCCCTCCCCTAATGCAAGCACACACCAAATGGAATTTCAAATAACTATTAGTTGTTAATATCACTACTTTGATAACCATTTTGACGCTTTTTCATATCCATTAAAAATGTTTTATCATTTCCTCTTGACAACCCTGCTTTACTGGTACAATGAGTACATCCTTATTCTGCCTATGGGGTAACATATCACTGCTTTGGAGGTAGGTACTAATTATTATTCCATTTTACAAATAAAAGAGTGAAAGCTTCAAGAGGTTAAAAGTTTGTCTATGGTCTTATAGATAGTAAGGGTTAGAACTGGGTTTAGAATTGAGGTTCAAACTCAGATTTATTAGGTATCAAAATCAGTGTACTTAGCCATAGCAGGAAAAAAAAAAAGAGATTAGTGGCTAGGCAGCTCCTGAGAGACAGCAAGAAGGATCTATGCTCTTGATTTTCCAGTTTCTCGTTCCCAAGCAGCCTGGCTCTACTTAATATACTGCCCTTATATGTAGATGGGGGTTAGGGGATGGGAGGGGGAAGGGAAGCCAAGAAAAGTGCCCTCATCCATTTGCTTTTAGTGTTACTCTCCATTAGAGGTATCCTTAAACAGTACTAAATTTTACTAGATTTTAGTGAAATGACTGTTCATTTTTTGCTAAAGCCCTCTTTCACATTAGGCCACAGACACGAGTGCAAACAGCTAGGCTGGGGCAGATTGAATGACAGCTACTCAGAATGTGTAAAAATTTGGCAAATAAGACTTTGTTACTTGATCAAACTTACTGTGCCTGGTTCTTCTACTTCTTAGAATAAGTCCTGTCTTCTGTTGTTCCTCAGTCCCTCATGTAAAAACTTGTGTCTTGTGTAGTGACTCAGTTTCCCAGATATGCCTGTACATTTCTGAGCCCAGATGGTAGTGGTAAGAGTGTTTATTCTCTAATCAGACTGCTATCAATAGCATCACCTGCTAGGCATGACCTTGGGTAAATTACTTTTCTAAGTCTCTGTTGAACAGTACCTACCACATTGGGCTATTGAGTGAGTGAATACATAGAAGTTTCTGGCACAGGCTGAGTGATGAAGGAATGTTGACTGCTTGGTTATTTATTGTCTACATACAGTGCCTAGTGTGCTTACCAGCTGATAATCCTTTGAAATTACTTTGAGGCCTAGAGTTTCCAATCCAATAGTTTAGAAAGCCCAGAATCTAAGTTCATCAAAATGGAGTAAGTCTTTAAGGTATTTGGGGTTTTCTCTTAAAAGGGAGTTGAAATATTGAAAGGATCTTCCAAAGTCAAGTCTCCCCTGAAGGCCCCTGTGTTGCTGCTCTCTCTGGTCAACATTATTCTGTTTCACTGCCAGGCATGGTGCAAAGGAGTTCCTTACACTAATTGTAGCTGGATTGATCCTGCTTAGGGATTCCCTATAGGGACTAAAATTCAAGACCTTCAGCTGTTTAATTATGATCTGATGTTTTAAGACTTGAAGTTTTGCTGTATCCTTCCCTTCTGCAATTTATGGGCTTTTGGTAATTGGTGGTGCAGTAGGGAGCCTCTCCCTGTAATCACAAGGCATGGACCAAGAATTCTCAGTTCTCTATCATCTGTAGGCACAGCGCCTCAGCTGTTAAGAAGCTTCAGCTAGGGGTATCTATAGCATGCAATCATATTGACTAGAGTTTAGACCAGTGATTTTCGAACTTCAGCATACATCAGAATCACCTGGAGGGCTTGTTAAAATGTAATTTTTGGTCTTTGTCCTCTGAATTTCTGATTCATTAGCTCTGGGGAGGGTCTGAAAATTTGCATTTCTAACAAGTTCTCTACGACATGATATTGCTGGTCCAGATACATAGAAATATTCCTATAATTGTTACGCTAAAAAGTGTTTAAAAATTTAAATTGTCTTCTCTTCATAGGGAGTTTGCCATTGAAGAATCTTTTTATAAACCAGTATCATATCAGATATGGATATATTTGACTGACAGACACAACTGTATAAAAGTTATTGAAAGGGACATACTGAATTTGCTCTCAAACCAAGGTATATAGTTACAGCATTCATTTGTATGCTGACTGCTTTTTATTTTGTAATTATAAAAGTTAAACAGAAACATATTTGGGTGATGTACAAAGATAAGAAAAATTGGATTTAATAATATGAAACAGATTTTTTTTAGTGATTGAAATTTTGTATTTAAAAGTATTTTTTCAACTTTACTGAAGTAAGATTGACAAATAAAAATTGTACTTATTTAGGTTGTACGAGTTTTTTTTTTTTTTTTGCGGTACGCGGGCCTCTCACTGTCGTGGCCTCTCCCGTTGCGGAGCACAGGCTCCAGACGCGCAGGCTCAGCGGCCATGGCTCACAGGCCCAGCGGCTCCACGGCATGTGGGATCTTCCCGGACTGGGGCACGAACCCGCATCCCCTGCATCGGCAGGCGGACTCCCAACCACTGCGCCACCAGGGAAGCCCATGTACAAGTTTTTTAAAGGTATACAAGGCAGTATAGTGAAGTGATGACCACAATCCAATTAATTAACATATCTATTATATCACACAGTTACCTGAAACAGATTCTCAAGAAGTATAATGCAGTTTTACTTTTGGGGGCTATATTTTTATAGAAATCAAAATAGGTTATGACCTAATTTGAAAGGCCTAAAATAACACTGCTGAAACTTACATTCTTTGCTGAACACTGATGAATGAGACTTAAACATATTTACTCCTAACAAGTCAATGTGCTCAAGAGGTATGTGAACTGATATTAATAACAAACATGTATTAACTGTTTATTATATGCCAGGCATTGTGCCAGATTCTTTCAATATATTAACTTTTCATTCTCACACAGTCGTTTAAGATAGATATTAATGTACTCATTTTAAAGGTGAGAGGACTGAGGCTCAGAAAGTTTGAGTGACTTGCTTTGGTCATATATCTAGGTATTATTTGAGGGAAATTCTCACTCTCAGGTTTTAGCTTCTAATCAGTGTTCGATATAGATTTTAGATCAGGGCAGAATTGAGAAGCTCTCTGCATTGTCACTTTTTCCTCCTTCAGAAAATACACTCTTACCCTTTAAGTACGCAGGTTCTTCCTGATTTCTAGTCATTTATCTCTATCAAGAGGTTTCATTTTTCATTTGTATGTGAGAACACTCACAATAATGTGTTCACTCTGGCCTTTTAATCTTCTGTTAATTAAAGGCTCTGTTTCCTATTGAAATTTTAGGCAGTATTGTGCAGGAGACTTGTTTTTTGAACAAAGTAAAATTCTTATCTCTGAAATCATGTAATTCCTGAGGTTATGTCTAAAAGCTGACCTGCTTATGTTATATTAGGATTCTTTGGAGTTTAGGAAAGAAACAGTGGGATTCTTGGTTCTGTTGCATTCTTTCTTCTAGCTGTACTCCTGAGGAGCTCTATGAAATTGGCCAGGTCACCTATCCTACTTACATCGCAGATTCCTCATCTACCTTTTATTCTCTGCCTTCGTATTTTGATACTTCTGTAGCATGATCTTCTCTCTGAACACGATATTTAAAAATCAAAAGTGCCAATGCTTTCAATCATCAGACTTATTTAAAAAGCAAAGAGACAGTGTTGAGGACTAGAGTTGCTTTTCATGCATCTTATGCATGCCTCTAACTTACTTTAGAGCCTAATTTATTGTGTTTATTTCTTATTGTAGGGAGGTAGTTTTTGTCAGAACTATTCTGTTCTGGTGTTTCCTTTTTTCTTCTCACCAAGCATTCTATGAACATTACTCTTGAAATGCTTGATCTGAGCTAAGTTGACAAGTGCATACTTTCTTTCCTGAAGCAAAAGCCCATTAACACTTCATAAGGTTTCAAACCATAAAATTCCCAATACTCCAAATATTCTCTCCAATTCAGATTGACAAGTTTCCCACTCCACCAAATGCTTGGTAAAAGTGCATGATCATCCGTGTCTTCAGAAAAGTATGACACAAAAAGTGCAAAGCAATACATATATACGTTTTATTTCCAGAGTAGCAAAAACCAAACCACAGGAAAATTGCATTATGTGTTTTTTCAGTAATCAATTTATTAATGAATTCCACGTTTATTGAGGGCCCACTATAGATGGGACACTGATGCTGCAAGACTCGGACCGTCTGTTATAACATTTGAATGTACACGATTTTTACCTTGACTTTCTTGGTAGCTATACAGATATTTTCATCAGGATAAAAAAGTGAAAAATGTATCAAAGTAGTTTGAGATAATATTCTCTCCTTGTATTGCAGTCTCCTTCTATACCTCACTCTAAAGACCTCACCTTCCACACTCACGGAAGTTTATCAAGGCATTTGCCTAAATGATGACAGTTTCTTAAGTGGAACTCTAGTACCAGTGGTTAATAATATTTTCTGAAATATATACACATATGTATACATACATTTCATTTAAAAAATAAAGCAACTGGGCTTCCCTGGTGGCGCAGTGGTTGAGAGTCCGCCTGCCGTTGCAGGGGACACGGGGTTCGTGCTCCGGTCCAGGAAGACCCCACATGCCGCGGAGCGGCTGGGCCCGTGAGCCATGGCCGCTGAGCCTGCGCGTCCGGAGCCTGTGATCCGCAACGGGAGAGGCCACAACAATGAGAGGCCCGCGAACCGCAAAAAAAAAATAAAATAAAGCAACTGGTAAAATCCTCTGTGTTCTGCCTATTCATCCCTCCCTCCCCCCAACCACTGATCTTTTAACCGCAGTAAAAATTATGGAGACACCATACTTTTGCCTTTTCCAGAATGTCGTATAGTTGATATCATACAGTATGTAGCCTATTCAGATTGGCTTCTTTCACATAGTAATACCCATTTAGATTTCTTTCATTTTTTTTTTTTTTGGCTCAATAGCTCACTTTAAATTAGTGCTGAATAATATTCCATTGTCTGGATATATCAGTTTATTTTTCCATTCACCTACTGAAGGATATCTTGGTTGCTTTCAAATTTTGACAGTTACAAAAAAGTTACTATAAACATCTGCATGCAGGTTTTAGTTTATATTTAAGTATTCAGCTCCTTGGGTAAATACCAAGAAGTGTGTTACTGGATTGTATGGTAAGAGTATGCATAGTTTTGTAAGAAACCATCTAACTGGCTTCCAAAGTGGCCGTGTATAATTTTGCATTTCTGTCAGTAAGGAATGAGAATTCCCTTTGCTCCACATTCTTGTCGGAGTTTGGGATTTTGGCCATTCTAGTAGGTGTGTAGTGACATTTAATTGTCATTTTAATTTGCATTTCCCTGATGACTTATGACATCGAGCATCTTTTCATATGCTTATTTGCCATCTGTGTAACTTTTCTGGTGAGTTCTCTGTTAAGGTCTTGGGGCCATTTTTTAAATTGAGCTGTTTATTTTCTTATTGTTGAGTTTTAAGAGTTCTTTGTATATTTTGGATAAGAGTCCTTATCAGATGCATCTTTTGCAAATATATTCTCTAGGCCTGTGACTCATGTCTTGCTGCCTTAGCATCGTCTTTAGCAGAGCAGAAGTTCTTAACTGTAATGAAGTCCAGCTTATCAATTGTGTTTTTCATGGATCATGCCTTTGGTGTTGTATCTGAAAAGTCATCTGCATACCCAAGGTCATCTAGGTTTTCTCTTGTGTCATCTTTTAAGAGTTTCATAGCTTTGAATTTTGCATATATGTCTGTTTTTGTGAAGGGTGTGAGGTCTGTGTCTAGATTAATTTTTTTTTTTTTTTTTTTTTTTTTTTTTTTTTTTTTTAATGCGTTACGCGGGCCTCTCACTGTTGTGGCCTCTCCCGTTGCGGAGGACAGGCTCCGGACGCGCAGGCTCAGCGGCCATGGCTCACGGGCCCAGCCGCTCCGCGGCATGTGGGATCCTCCCAGACCGGGGCACGAACCCGCGTCCCCTGCATCGGCAGGCGGACTCTCAACCACTGCGCCACCAGGGAAGCCCTAGATTAATTTTTTTGTATGCAGATGTTCAGTTGTTCTAGTACCATTTGTTGAAAAGACTAGTTACTATACTTTTGGCTTTACAGTCCCTGAAGCTTAAGTACCTTTGGGTTTTCAGTAAAAGTGGACATGGTAGCATGGATGGTAATAATAATGATGAAAATATCAATATAAATAATTAGAATAGTCAACATTAATATAAATGGTAGGAATAATTATAATGATATTAATATCTAATGTTATTATAATAGCTAATGTTAATGGTATTAATAATTAGACCTATGTATTAATAATAAAATAGCTGCTATCAATAGCCCTTACCATATGCTAGGCAATGTTCTGTGCATTAAACGTGCATTCAGTCATATGGCTTAAAAGCAAAATGCAAGGGAAGCCAGATGGAGAGTTCTTGAGAAGCATACTGAGAAGTTATAAGGCATATTTTTTACCTTTTAAATAAAGCACTGATGATGAGCACTTGTGAATTTTTGAAAATGAAAGGTTTACTTTTAAACTTTTATTTTTATATATATATTTTTTGCGGTACGCGGGCCTCTCACTGCTGTGGCCTCTCACGTTGCGGAGCACAGGCTCCAGACGCACAGGCTCAGCGGCCACGGCTCACGGGCCCAGCCACTCCGCGGCATGTGGGATCCTCCCGGACCTGGGCATAAACCCGCATCCCCTGCATCGGCAGGCGGATTCTCAACCACTGCGCCACCAGGGAAGCCCTAAACTTTTATTTTTATACTTGAGTTCTATAGGTATAGCTTTGGTATCAACTAAATGTCATCGCATATGGCAGTACAACTAGGTTGTTATCACATTTGTTTCCCTTTTGTCAATAATATATCAAGAAAATAGAGAGAATATAGGACATTTGTCAGTAAATTGTATTTGCCTTTCACTGACTGATTTACTGAAAGCTTAGCTTAGGAAAATATTAAGTATTTTAATTTAGATTTCACTTGGGGGCTTGAAGAAGTATCACTCTCCAAAATCAAAGTTATTGCATCAAGTCCTTTTCTTAGATTAAGTTGTCTACTATACAAAAAGTGAGTTGTAATGTATTCTTATTAAAACTACTTCTTCTATCACAATGTTATATTGTTTTTATAACGTTTAATTGTTAAAATATACATTGTATTAGAAAGGTGAATTTATAGTAGAATAAATTTGTTTCTATTTTTTCCCTGATTTTTCTTTTTTCAGGTGAATCTTCTCTCTTATGTCTTTACTGATAATCACTGTTGTGGTTCTTATGCTTTATTGGTAATTGACCACCTGTTCATGTCTGCATGTTGGAGATATGCTTGTTTAGCTACCTAAGTGTAAGACTGAGTTAGGCACTCAGGAGTCCAGTGGTAAATCATGTGAGTCATTTACAGTTTGGTGTGAATGTGCTTATCATATCCTTCTCTCAAAGAAGGTTTTTATAAGGGAAAGAGGAAGAAGATCCTGGATATCTTTAAAGGGTAAATAGAAGACAGCAGTGGAAGTGGTGGCTAGAGTTGAAGCCAGAATTAATCTTTGTGATTTTGTTTAGCACTCACTGTACTAGAATGTTAATTTTGGATGAGTCTGCCATTAAACCATTAGGTAACAGTGATTCACAAATTCTGAATTTTCAGAAAGAGTATTTTAAAACATAGTTTTGATTATTTTGAATTCTGCTCAGTGTCTCTGCATAGCTTAATCTGCATCTGCTATTTTGATAATTTTGGATAATCCATTGCCTCTCTGATTATTTAGATATTTAACTCTGGTTTATGTCTAATAACATCGTAACTAGGATTCTTATTCATACTATTATTTTTTCTGCTTTCAAACATTCTTTACTGTAGATTTTTCTTCAGAAATTTTAGAAAGTACTTTTCAGGTAAAAGACTGAATTCTTTTGTTTTAACTTTTTATTTTGGAAAATTTAAGACATGTACAAAAGTAGATAGAATATCATAGAGTATATCCATGTACCATCACCTAGTTTCAACAGTTACCAGCTCATGCCAATGTTATTTTGTTTCTACCCTCACCAACTTCCTCTGTTATATTATTCTGAGGCAAAAGCTAGATATGTTATAGTTTCATCGACACATATTTCGCTAATAGTGGCCAAGTAGTTTTTAAAATCATGATGAAGTCCTGATTTAAACATATTTGATGTCTTTTAGTCCACTACAGTAAGTATCTTATTGAGACTTAAATTATTCTATATTTGGTAGGTGCCTCTCTTTGGGTTTTCAAGCTTTTTTGGTACATAGTCTCCCTTTTCAGAGTCGTTGATCATTTCCTTGCTATCTGTTATGACAAAATGTATAGACTCATCTTATACATTTCCTACTCCATACTTTTGGTCAATCTTTCCTTCACTGAGTTCTGGTTCTTTATAGTGAAGAATGGAATTTCAAGACAAGAATTTGGGTGCAAAGGGTGCTCATTGTTCCAAAAAAGACTTTCATTTCGATACTTATAAGCTTTACTTTTTGTATTCTCTGATTTATAGTATTTATTTTACATATTTTTATATAAATGAATTACTGTATTTCTTCTGTTATGTGAAGCCATGATGTATACTATGAACTACCCAGTTAATGGCAGGGTTTTTGGAAAAGAAAATCACCTAAAAATATTAAATGTCTGTAGAATAAATATCCATTTAAAATATTCATGCTTCTTTTTTCAGTATCCCAATGAAAATTTGAGTTAAGGGAGTCTTCACATTTATACTCTAAAGATTCTTCTCAATTAATTTTTCCTATTAGCAGTTATGCATAGCTTTGTGGTGTCACATTGTTCTTCATAACTTCTGTTCATGATCTTGCCATCTTTTTATCTTGCCTCCTTACCAGCACTCAGAATTTTGAAGAACTGGTTTGAGGCTCGGAGCTAGGCAAGTCTATCTGTTTGAATAGTAGGGAGGAGACATGGGAGGTAGAGGCAGAGATGCTAATAGAATCTAGGTCTGCTGATCTGCTGGTCTGGTGTCTGAGCCACATCAGGGAGGACTCTTTGCACCTCCTTCTCTTTGCCGTATCCTGTCCAGTGCTAAATGAGGTGTAGAGGCAAGTAAACACTAAAATGTAAATAGATGATGAAGTAGTTGGCATGGGATGGAAGTCCAAACAGTGCCACTCTCCAGCTGTGTGATTGGGTAAGTTAGTCTCTCCAAGTCTTAGATTGCACTCTTTACCCCATTACTCTGTAATATTTTCTTTAGAGCACTTCTACTACATGAAATCATCTTTTTGAAAAAGTATCTGAGGTTTATCTTCTGTTTATAAAATTCCACGAGAGCAGGAATCTTTTCCTCTACTGACTCCTCCGTGCTTTGAACAGTCCCTGGCACAAAGTGGGTGCTCAATAAACATTTGATGAATTATTGCTGAGTTTTTGAGAAGGTAAAATAAAATAATGAATGTAAAAAGTTTGGCACTATGACTACCACCCAGTGAGTGCTTGATAAATATTAAAAAAAGACTCTGGAGGACATATAGATACTTCCATTCTGATTCATCATCATAGCTCTATAAATCTAGCTTATGACAACATAAAATAGTTAATAAATACTTTTAGTAAATGAATGGAAAGATGAAATAAATGAATACTGTTGTTGCTATTGGAGCTGATTTATGGAATAAGCAAATGATATTTAGAAATATAGAAAGATGTCCCAGTATTGATCCAAGCATCGGGTATTTTTCCTTTCTAAATATGATCAGTAGGTCATTATAAATAATAGGAGGAATCCCTTTATAGTGGACATATTTCTCCCTTTATAATAGTAATTTTCCATATAAATATTTCAGAATTGAAAAAAATTATAGTCTGAATTGTGTAACTTATGCTTGTTTACTATTTATACTTGTTGATTTTTCCTTATGGATTACATTATTTAATGGATAAAGGACAACAAACTCCTTTTGCCTTAGCATATTTTCCCATTTTGATATATCAAGGGAAAAAAAGACCAAATAAAACAAGCCTCTGTGGCTCAAGTTAGCTATAAATGAAGTCCCTCTCATTCTCCTTATAGAAAATGCTCTAGTAGATCTAGAATCTCTGTGTCAAAGTATGGCCAATACTTATGGCTGTGAATGGAAGAGGGGTCAGGTGGTTCCCTCACTTTATTCAGTTGTTAGGCGACCTAGTTGCTCAGAGAAGCCCGAAGCCTGCTTGTGGAGACAAGATTTCATTGGTGGAAGACAGGATTGTTAGAATCCTTACTCCTAGTTGAGTTAAGATGGAGAGGGGAAAGAATTTACATTGAAAAACCATGCTTCAACCTAGTTGTCCTGTGGTACTTGAAGATTGCCCCGCCACTATAGCCTGAATAGAGAAGATTGATGACACTGATAAAAATTAAAATAAAAAACTTAGGTACATCATAAGACACCATAAACAAAGTGAAAAGAGAAGCCACAGACTGGAAGAAGATATATGCAATGTATACAATAAACAAGTGAGTAGTATTTAGCCTAAGTAAAGAATTCTTACAAATTAATAAGAACAAGATAAACAACCTTAATTAAAAAGTGGGCAAAGAATATGAATAGGCTATGATGGAAGAGAAAATCTGAATGGCTAATAAACATATGAAAACATGCTCCATCTCACTATTAATCAAGGAGTGGCCAACTAAAACGATAGAGAAACACATTCATACTATTATATTGACAAAAATCATAGTGTCTGACAATATCCAGTGTTGGTAAGGATGTGGGGTGGAGCAATTAAGTCTCTTGCAGATTACTTTGAGGATTATGGACTGGTAAACTGTGTTGGAGAGAAACTTGGCAATAGGTAGCGAAGTGTAGACGTGCATGCCCTTCAAGCCTGCAATTCCACTTCTAGGTATAAAACACCCTAAAGCAGTGCTTCTGAAACTTTAGGAGAGAAACAAATCACCTGGGGATGTTGCTAAAATGCAGGTTAGGATTCATCACACGGAGCCTAAGATTCTCCATTTCTAAAGAGTTGCCTGCTGGTCCTTGGACAACACTTTGAGTCAAAAGACTCCAGAGCAGTGCTGTTCAATAGTCCAAATTTATGAGATGATGAGAATGTTCTCTGTGCTGTCCAATAACTACTGAGCACTTGAAATATGGTTAGAGTGGGTGAGGAACCACATCTTTTATTTATATGAATTTAAGTAAGTTTAAATAGCCACCTATGGCTAGTGACTACCATACTGAACAGGGTAGCCTAGAGGATATCCTGAGAACTTGTTAGCAATGTAGACTATCAGACCCAATCTCAGACCTGCTGAATCAGAACCTGCATTTTAACAAGATCCTCAAGTGATTTATGTGCACATAGAAATTTGAGAAGCACTGTCTGGAGAAATTGCTATTCCAGAGTCATGTGTGAGACTATGCATTTCAATATGTTAGTAGTGTTATAGTGGACAAACTGTGGTACTATTTAACTACTGTGCGGCAGTTAAAATGAATTACTATGTGGATGAACATGGATAAACCTTGTAGTAATACAATATTGAATAAAAAAGCTATCTTTATGTGAGAAAATACATATATTACGATACTATTTTTATAAAACTTTAACATAAAAGAAACCAAGCTATATATTGTTTAGAGATTTATACATACATGGTTAAATTATAAAAACATTCTTGGAAATGATAAGCACCAATTTTAGGACAGTTCCATTCATTTAGAAAGGGTTGGTAAGAGTGGGAAAGGTAATGGGAGAGGAAGAATGCTGAAGACTTCACTGTATTTTACTGAAGCTACATAATGGGTACACAAGTGTTTGTTATTCTTTATACCTTGTTGTTTACCTGAAATATATATTTTATATCTCCACCCATAATGGTTAAATTTTAATTTTGCACTGTTGATCCACTCTAAATTTGGTGATTCTGAGGGTCATCAGAAAGTTGAGAAAACTTTTTGTGAAAGTTCAGTCACTAAAGTTCTCTTCCTAATTTTTCAGGCTAAAAAATAAATCTTATTGGCAAACAGATTTAGGGTTTCCATATGACCCGAATTTGGATGAATGCCTTAAAAATTGCTTATATAGTTGATTCCAAGGCTTTTTACTTTGAGGTTGGTAACAACACCCAAAGAACAACAGATGTATTAATTCTGGAAACACTTTTTTTTTTTTAACTGCTGATTCTTCCTAGCACAGAAGTACCAGGAGCTTAATAGCTCCACTGCTTGATTTTATTAGCTATTTGTACTCACAGCCCTTGAAGAGTAAGGGCACCAGAGCGAATTTTTGCTTTATTTGCTTTCAATATTTCGGCAATCAGCCCCTCAGACAATTTCTTGGTGCCCTAGCTACTATAAATTGTCATCTTTGTATTCTGGAGTTTCAAAAATTGTCATTTATGTTATTCCCTTTGGAGTTGACTCTTGGTTTGGAACACAGTTCTCTGTTTCGGATGCATTCAATCTGAATATATTGTTTTCTTGATATCATCTATCATTATGCTTTTTAATACTTTCTCTGTATTAGAATCATCTGGTGATTTTTTTTTTTTTTAAAGCATGGGGTCAAGTTTTAAAGATTCTGCTTTAATTGATCTGGTACTTTAATAAAAGGCTCATGAGGAGATTCAAATTTGTAGCCAGGTAGAGAGGCACCAGTTTCTTGTATGTATTTTCTTCTTTGTTGCACAATATTTATTAACTTTCCATCTCTGAATTCCAATATCTGTGTCCCTTAGCACCATGAATAGGATGGCATCAAAGTAGAATTTCCTCAGCCTAGTCCTCTGAATTCAGTGCTCTGAATAATTCAGGCCAACCTTGCAAAACATAGAATTAGAGGAATGACTTGGTTTGTTTAGTAAGTAACCCTGTTAGCTCTAGGAAACTAAGGGAGCCTTATGTGGCGTTAGGCCTAATTTGGTTTAAATTGACTAGGTCATTAAAATTGATTTAACAGTAATTTGTATAGTCACTTTTATCCTAGGAAACCAGGCTGAAAACTGATCTGTGTATGTATTCCTGTATGTGTCATTGTCTTAGCAAGAAATGTTATATATCACTATGACTAAACTTTGTTTAGTTTTTATGTGGTCTATTGCTATTTGTGGAAGAGTTATTTTATTTATGTTCCCTTGTGACTTTGTTGATCAATTTTTATAGTTTACTATTTAATGAAGAACATGGTCATTGTTCAGAATCTATTCCTATATGTTCAGTGTCTTACTTCTCTCTATAAAAAGAATTATTTAAAAACTTGGAAGGTGAGTGTGTGGGACAGTTGTTATTATTTTCCTTTTCTTTTTTTTCCCCTGAAATGATTAGTACAATGTGGTCTTTTCTCTTTTAGACTTTTTCTTTTGAAAATTTTTATTCTGAAGGGCGAAGCTGCGGCTCCTACCTTCTCTACCATCCATACCTCTTGCTAAAGAAGTTAAGTAACCGTTAAGGTAACCATCAAGTGATTGAACAGTTAGGATCTTAATAATTATCACTTAGATGTTGAAGAACTGATTGAATATATTAACATTTCTAGATTTTGTATTAAGATAATTAATACTCTAACAAAAATTATTGACGCAGAACCTAATTTGTGGAAGGACTTTTTCCTTATAGAATAAAAGACCTAGAGGGACTTGCACGTTTTCTCCACCCTCATTTTTCCAGCAACTGACGATCCAAACTATATTAGTTAGCATTTCAGTTTTTACTTTTTGATATTATTTTATTTTAAAAGGTAGTACTGACTTAGACAATCCAGCAAAATACAGAGAAGAAAATGAAAATCACCCATCATCCCATCAGGGGTTACTCTTAATAGACGTCTAGAAATGGAAGTTAGTTCCTGACCTGATTTCAGGGGTTATTATCTTGAAAGTCATAGATTCTACTTTTTGAGTATCATTCCTGTTCCAATTTTGATCTTTTTTCCTCACTGAGAACAATAACTTAATTTCCTCTTAAAACCTTAAATAGTTTGAAAGAAGAATTTAAACATGACACTCGTGTATGTCCTATGCGAAATGAAGCATATCCATTCAATCTTTGCTCCTAATATGGATATTCCCCATCTACTGGGCAAATCTGTACATCTTTTGGATCTTTCCAGTTTCTCTAAAACACATTTAAATTTTTGATACAATGAAATTAGGACTGGACACAAGCCTGTGGATAGAGAAAGATGAGTCAGCAGTATTCTGATAATTTGTGTCCCTTCCCCAGCCCTACATATCTTTCAGAATTCAGTTGAAAATTCACCTTGTTGAGGATGCTTTCCTTAGCTGATGCCCTTATGGGGTCTACTACACCCATCTTTGTGAGGATGTTTTGGAGAACTGCAGGGATAGGGAGTGTGTCTGCAATTTTCCATTGTACGACCTCTGCTCTTTATACCTTAGCTCTCTAAAATTCAGTTGGTTTTATATTGATTTGTTCTTGTAAATGACTCTGTGTCCTTTAGCCCTTTCATTTTTTTTTCTCTGAAGGACATGTAAGCTCACTTTAGGGCCATGGGAGGAAAAGGGCAAGTCAAGTGTTCTGTTTCTTTAATATTTTTTCTTGTTCCCCTTTCTTAACTCCCCAGGAGCTAGTGTGGATTATGTTTTTGGTGCTTATTTATTAAAGTTGAAAGAGTCTGACAAAGACCAGCCTGCTCTATTAACAGTGGCTCCCTGGGCATGATTTCTCCCATTTGTTGTGCCACTCATGGCATTTCTTTGTGTGTTTTTCCCTTATTTGCCAGCAACTTCATCTTTTGCAGAAATTATCTTCTGTGTGCTCTGGGTTTTGGAAGTGTTCCTTTGAAGAGGTTTTACGGATGCCAGTTACAGTGTACTACAAGGTTTACCCATTCTAGACCATTCCCATTAGTTATCTACTTGGGATTTTTACTCTGGGTGGGTTGTGTGAGAACTCAGGCTCTACATCTGCATGCAACACAGGCCAGGTGCTCTGATTTCTTACAAAAGATTCTGGTTTGGCCTGGGCCTGGGATACACTGCCCATATCTGTGTGGGTCTTTACATTGCTGGGAGATGTTCTCCTGGCCAGGCCTCTTCTTGCCTGTGCATTGGGTCTGCCATCTCCACTTCTGCCTTCTGGGTATATTCATTCTAGTTACTTCTGTGAAGTGCTCATAAGCATTAATATTGGTTCTCTGTCTATGGCACTTGAAGATTTCCCTTACTTGCTTCAAGTATTTATTTTCTTCTCTAACATTTTACCTAGTATTATTATGTGTTTGGAGAGGGAAGCTTCCACTTTCAGCTTAACCTACCATGTGAACTTAAAGTCTTAATTATAGATCAATGTTAATCTCATTCCTTATGGTAGATATTGTTTGTTTCTTCCCACTACAGATTTCTCCCTTGTATCTTGCTAATTTTGTTCACAGTGACTGTGCTGAACTAAAAACTCTTCTCCAGCTTCCCTTGCAGCTAGAAATGGCCATGAGACTAATAATGAGAATATGGAGAATAGATGTATCTAGCACTTTCTTTTTTTACTTTGTTCCAATCTTGGCGCTATTTTATTGTTTGGAACTATAGCAACGATTTTGTGATCATGATGTGACAAGCATGAGGATGAAGGTCAGTGTACCAAGGATGGTGAAATGGAAATCTAGAAAGAACTTTAGGAAGTGATGACATTGTTGAGAAATAGAATCAAAGGCAATATATCCTGCTTGTGTAGACAAACTTTTAATTGTTTAAGCCATGGTTAATCGGCATTTTTATTGTTACTTGTGGATAAACACACTTCTACTTGTTATATTTCTCTGATAGTTGGGATATTGGCATTAGATAGTCAAATGAGAGCGGGGAGACTCTCCTACTGACAACTTTCTAAATTGCTCTGCGTTATATGGTCTTCTGAATAGTAATTGACTAGTGATGTAATAAAAAAGAATTGTCAGGATTGATAGAAAAAATACAAATTTGCCTACTTGCATTGTTATTTTTATATTAAAATGCTGGCATATGTTTGTAATTACACATTAAATTAAAATTCTTCTATATAAAATTGGCAGCTTATTACTTGGCTGGTTTCAGGATAAACTTGTTAAAGTCTTTTGACTTCTGTTGCTTTAAAGGGTAGAACTGTGCTTTGTTTCTGCTTTATTTATACAATTTAATTTCCATCTTTTGCATTACTCATGCATTTGAATAATATATAATGCTACATAGCATTTCAATTTACAATAAACTATATATGAGATAAGAAATATGACCAGAATAGAAAGTTTAAGAAATTAATAGGAAAGGAATTATAAATAATTTGCTAAATGACCAAACTTAAAAAAATCCTGCTGTAAATAAATGGGAAATGGAAAAATAGATATTTAATTTTTATGTGGAAAATGTGGTTGATATACAACTTCCAGAAAGTGCTTTTATTTTTCCTTAATGCATATTCCTCCTTTTGTGCAGTGACAAGACATTACATAAGATGGCAGTAGGAGATTATAAATGTTCCCACTCAGAGAGACACAAATCAGCCAGTGAAGTATAATAAACACAATTATATAATAGCTATTTTGGATTGCCAATTTTCTCACAATTATTATTTTCCTTGGCTGTTCATCCTCCTTTTTAATGGAACGTTATTAAAGGAATCGTATACTGTGTTATATTTTCGTTCACTTTTCTCTGCCTAACTCTCTAAAAATTAAAATTTTGCTGAATTTTGTGGAGCTGTGATTTACTAGAGTAAATCAGGATTTCTTAGAATATTTTAGCATCTTAAAAATATGAGTATTTTATTGCCCACTGTAAACCCCACTAAAAGGGTATATTTCCAGAGATTAACCATTTCCTTTTTGTTTTTTTCCCAAGGGTTACTGGATTGGATTATTTTTTAGAGTATACCATTATTTTAAATCTTAGAAAATTAATATGAGATGAGCTAGGTTTTCCAGGGTGTAGTTAGGTATGAGATTGACAGTAGGCTTGATGTCCTTTGCAGCTTTCCAAAAGGATGAACAAATTGCTTTGTGCCGCTCTGCATCTGAGAAGCCCACATGTGAAGATGACCCATAATGATTGTGTACTGATAAATGGTGAAGAAAAGTTGGAGGGAAATTTTCTAATATTAAATTTGCACTTATCTTTTCTGAAACAACTTCAGTATCCCTAACATCAATCCGTAAGCACCAGGGCATCGTCTGAACATGGACAACACTGCACATTTGTCGACAAGCCAAGTTGGGAATGGAAACATTGTATCTATCTATGTAGAATCTTTATGTGGATTTGTTGTCATCCGTGGAGAACTGAGATCCACAATCCAATGAATAAATTACCATGGGAGAAACACTTCATAGGTGACAAATGTGATCTTGTTCAACTCTTACTTTTTGATTAAGCAAACTGCCTTTCAATTCTCCGTATTAACTTTCTAGAATACTAAGGAGTATGGCATTTCTTCTAAAATAATAAACACTGAGGATTTGGGATTCGGTGGACTGGTGCATAGCTTTGTTTTACCACATCATGTACATTAAACCCAATAAAATGTGCAATTAAACATATGAATTTATAGGCATATTACAAACCTGATATATAGCTGGAATTTTTAAAATAGACTTTATTTTTCTTAGAGCCGTTTTAGGTTCACAGCAAAATGGAGCAGAAAGCACAGAGAATTCCCATTACCCCCTGGTCTCTCACACAGAACCTCCCCCACTATCAACATCCTGCACAACAGTGGTGTATTTGTTACGATTGATAAACCTATATTGGCTTGTCACAGTAACCCAAAGCCCATGGTTTACATTAGGATTCACTCTTTGTGTTGTATGGGCTTTTTGTTGTTGTTGTTCTACGGGTTTTGACAGAAGTATAATGTATAATAACATGTCGTTATGGTATCATACAAACTAGCTTCACTGCCCTCACTAGGCTCTTTGCTCCGCCTATTCATCCCGCCCACCTCCTTAACCCCTGTCTGCAAAGTTTTGCCTTTCCCAGAATGTCATAGACTTGGAGTCCTATAGTATGTAGCCTTTACAGATTGGCTTTTCTCACCTTAGTAATATGTATTTAAGTTTCCTCCATGTCTTTTCATGGCTTGATGGCTCATTTCTTTTTGGCACTGAATAATATTCCATTGTCTGGAGGTACTACAGTTTCTTTTCCATTCATCTACTGAAGGATATCTTTGTTGCTTCCAAGTTTTGGCAATTATGAATAAGGCTGCTCTAAACATCTGTGTGCAGGTTTTTGTATGGACATAAGTTTTAAACTCTTTTGAGTAAATGCCAAGGAGTGCTATTGCTGGGTCATATGTTAAGAGTATGTCTAGTTTTGGGAGAGATCACCAAACTGTCTTCCAAAGTGGCTGCACCATTTTGCATTCCCACCAGCAGTGAGTGAGAGTCCTTGTTGCTCCACATCCTACTCAGCATTTGGTGTCAGTGTTCTGGTGTTTTGTCATTCTAACAGTGGTCAGACTGAACTTTGAGACCTGCAAATTGGCAGTTATTAGAGCATGTCAGTAAATAACTATAACAAGCCATAATTTAAGATGAAATTGTAGGGTATGATTGCTATTATTATTTTAAATTTGAATTTTGTAGTTTTATGTTCATTGCTTTCTGACCATTTAAACTTTATTATTAACCAATTAAAAAGTATAATAGAGTTTATTTCTATTCATTACATGTTTATTATTTCAAGTGTATGTATTAACATTTTTTGATCTTTTCTTTCCCTAGTTACTTAATACTTCTTTAAATATTTCATAGTGTTACAACAAAAATTTATTTTTAATTCAATAGTATTATATTAACATTTTACCAGATTTTGTTAAAGAGTTAGCAATAAAATATTCTTGAATAGGGGTTTAAAAATATTTTTTAAAGAAACTGCATTATTATTCTGCTTGTGGTCCTAGTTTCACAATATTTATATTCAGACCCCTGTCTTTTTCTATTCGACATACCCACAATGTACCAATACTTACCTGTGCAGCCTCAATGAGCCACATGGCTCCACTCACAGTTCCCCAGCAAGCTTCCCAGTGAGTATCGTACAGTATCATTTATAGTTCTTTCCTGGGCGGCTTCTCATAGTGGAGAAATCTATCAATATTGCCTGTTACTTCAGTCTTAAACTATTTCCACAAATTCTGAAGGAAATCACTGATATTGGACAGTTTCAGCAAACTAATTATGCTTTGCAATTTCTCATATAACTGTGGAAAAATCTAAAAACTCAGTTTTTGAAGTTTTTTGAAGTCTGAAACTCAAACTCAGCCAGTGCTGTCAACCCT
The DNA here is from genome assembly GCF_008692025.1 of Phocoena sinus. Classification (NCBI taxonomy): domain Eukaryota; kingdom Metazoa; phylum Chordata; class Mammalia; order Artiodactyla; family Phocoenidae; genus Phocoena; species Phocoena sinus. The sequence goes on from NC_045774.1 coordinate 76,805,435, forward strand.
GAAAACATGTGAAATGATTAATGTGTTTCCACAGAGTTTGCCTGGGAAGTAACACTAGGATGCCCCATCTGAAAACGGCAATGATAAGTTGGTGGTTTGGGGAAATGGCCCAGTGGGTGTTAAATGCGAGGTCCTTGATGTGGATCTGAGGTGCAGAAAATTCCTCAGGCTTTTGGAACTACAAGGAATTGGAGATACTCCTGCTTCCTCAGTCTTCTACTAAGGATATTTCACCTTCTTTATGAGAGAAACCCAGCTTAGGGAGCCATTTCATTGAGATCACAGGAGTCCTTTCTTGGGATTTTGATCCTTAGTGGACAGTTTTCTCTTTAGCTTCTGTTTACTTTGCTATACCTACCTCAGTGGGGACACTAATTTGAGTTTTGCCAAAGGAAAAACCAGTGTAATCAAAAGACTTTGATTCAATTCAACTGTCGTATTTGGGTACTTGGCCTTCAAGGAGGAAGAGGTGTTTTCAGGCACAGGAAACAGCCTAAGGAAAAATTTGGAGACTTGAAAGAATATTCTATGTTTGATCAATGGAAAATAGTCTGGTTTGTCAATAATACTGGGGCTAGGGCCTTGGAAGGAGGCCAGTAAAAGGAAAGATGGACTCCTAGATCTCAAAAACAGAAGTGTCTTTCAAGTAAAAGGCACCTCCAACTCAAAGACCTTCTCAGCTGTGTACACTTCTGCTCTTCTTTTTCTTCACAATTTCTTCCTGTCAGTTCTATGCAGTTGGTAACTGAATTACTGTGGTAACTCTGGCCTCGAGGGACAGTCTTGACACGGGCCAGAGTCCTGTGAATCATGCCTACACCTGCCTTTCTGTTCCTGTTGCTGTATCTTTCTTTTACTCTTTTACTTGAGACTCTCTTGACTGAATTCCGCTTTGCTCCTCAGATACTTTGATTTCTTCTGGCTTGGCTCCTAATGCCCTTCTGTTTGCTCACTAATGTCTGATTGTGTATACTAGATGGACTTTCTTTCCCTGGCTCTCAGCCCTGTCTGGACCAGATTCTGTCTCCACTCTACCTGTACCCCCCCCCCCCCCCGCCCCCGGTGCTCTAGCCATAATTCTCTCAGGCAGAACTAATTCCTCACATAACTTGCTATTGACTTCAACTCCCCATTTCCTGTCTTAGAGTATAATTTCTCCCTCTCCTTCTCTTTCTTAATTTTTCTTTCTCCCCATTTTCTCTCAGTAAGTTTCTCTATGGCAAGACCTAATTTATCTTCATACTTTACAGGACTGCATATAAAAATATTCAGTAAGTGTTCATAGAGTTGAGTTCTATTTAACAGTTGAAATTTTAATTTCCTGTTCTATACTGTAAATTAAATTACCACATTGCTTTTTTCTCCTCAGGTTAATTAAGATATTATTAACAAATAAAAATTGTATATATTTAAGGTGTGCAACTAGATGTTTTGATATATGTATGCATTGTTAAATGATCACCATAATCAAGCTAATTAGCCTATCTTTCACTTCATATAGTTACCTTTTTCTTTTGGTGATAACACTTCAGGTCTATCCTCTTAGTAACTTTTAGGTATACAATGCAGTATTGTTAACTATAGTCACATTGCTGTACATTAGATCTCCAGAACTTATTAATCTTGCATAACTAAAACTTTGTGCCTTTGAGACATCTTCCTATTTTCCCACCCCCCAGCCTCTGGAAACCACTATTCTGCTCTCTACATCTATAAGTTTGACTATTTTAGATTCCACATATAAATGAGATCATAAAGTATTTGTCATTCTACATCTGGCTTATTTCACTGAGCAGAATGTCCTCCAGGTTCATCCATACTGTTGCAAATGGCAGGATTTCATTCTTTTTTAAGGCTGAGTAATATTCCATATTGTATGTATATATCACATTTTCTTTTTTTTCTTTCCCAGTCTTACTGAGGTATAATTGATATATAACACTGTATTATTTTTAAAGTATACAACATAATGATTACCACAATAAGTTTGGTTAACATTCATCACCTCTTGAAGTTATAATTTTTTTTGTTTGTTTTTGTTTTTGTTTTTTGCGGTACGTGGGCCTCTCACTGTTGTGGCCTCTCCCGTTGCGGAGCACAGGCTCCGGACATGCAGGCTCAGCAGCCATGGCTCACGGGCCCAGCCGCTCTGTGGCATGTGGGATCTTCCTGGACTGGGGCACGAACCCGTGTTCCCTGCATCGGCAAGCGGACTCTCAACCACTGTGCCACCAGGGAAGTCCCAATTTTTTTTTCTTGTGATGAGCGCTTTTAAGATGTACTCTCAGCAACTTCCAAATACACAATACATTATTGTTAACTATGGCCACCATGCTGTACATTACATCCCCAGAACTTAATTATCTTATAACTGGAAGTTTGTGCCTTTTGATCATCTTCACCCATTTCTCCCACACACCACCCCAATTCTTCTGGCAACTACCAATCTGTTTTATGTTTCTGTGAGTTCATTTTTTTTTATAGATAGATTCCACATGTAAGTGAGATCATACAGTTTTTGCTTTCTCTGTCTGACTTATTTAACTTAGCATAATGTCCTTAAGATCCATCCATGTTGTTGCAAATGGCAGGATTTCCTTCTGTTTCATGACTTACTAATATTCCATTAGGTATATAACATCTTCTTTATCCACTCATACATGAATAGACACTTATGTTGTTTCTGTGTCTTGGCTATTGTATATAATGCTGCAGTGAACATGGGGATGCACATAGCTCTTATAGCTTGTCTTTTGGATGATAGCCATTCTAATAGGAGTGAGGTGGTATCTCATTGTAGTTTTGATTTGTATTTCCCTTATGATTAGTGATGTTAACACCTTTTCAAGAACCTGTTGACTATTAATATGCCTTCTTTGGAAGATTGTTCAGTTTTTCTGCCTGTTCTTAAATGAAATTGTTTGATCTTTTGCTATTGAGTTATATCCATTCTTTATATTTTGTATACTACCCCCTTATCAGATATATAATTTACAAATATTTTCTCCCAGGTTGCTTTTTCATTTTGTTGATAGTTTCTTTTGCTATGCAGAAGATTTTAAGTTTGATGTAGCCCCGCTCATTTATTTCTTGCTTTTGTTGCCTTTGCTTTTGGTGTCAAATCCAAAAATCATTGCCAAGTCCTACCTATGCCAAGGAGCTTACCCCTTGTGTTTTCTCCTAGAAGTTTTATGATTTCAAATCTTATATTCAAGTCTTTAATTCAGTTTGAGTTGATTTTTGTGTTTGGTGTAAGAGAGTGGTACAGTTTCATTCTTTTGCATGTGGCTGTCCAGTTTTTCCAACACGATTTATTGAAGAGACTATCCTTTGCACGTTGTATATTCTTGGCTCCTTTGTCATAAATTAATTGACCATATATATGTCAAGTATGTTTATTTCCAGGCTCAATATTCTATTCCATTGAGCTATGTGTCTATTTTTATGCCAATACCATGCTGTTTTGATTACCATAGCTTGAAAATATAGTTGAAATTAGGAAGTGTGATGCCTTCAGTTTTGTTTTTCTTTCTCCAGATTGCTTTTGTTATTCTGAGTCTTCTGTGGTTTCATAAAAATTTTAAGATTGTTTTTTCTATTTCTGTGAAAAATGCCATTGGAATTTTGATAGGAATTGATTTGAATCTGTAGACTGTAAAATGAACATTTTAACAATATTAATTCTTCCAATCTTGTTAATCTCTTGCTGTGTGCTAATATGCATGGCTTGGCCCAACACACTGTAGTGATACCACTAAATTATCCTGGTAGCCATCTGAACTGGTACCTAGATCCTTGAAAAAGCCCTTTTTCAGCCTCCTAGTTTCAGCTAGTCATGCTCAAAATGCCATTTTTATGTTTCATTATGAACATTTGTCTCATTGCTTTGCAGTAATTTGCATACATGGCCACCACTGGACTTCTGAGGCAGGAGTCACAAACAGCCTGTCCATCTTTGGCCATCAATAACTCTTAGTTATCTGAAGTGTCAGACCTGCTGATTTTTTATTATCTGGGAAAGCTGATAGCTCCTGCATGTCCCCCAGGATCAGTTTTTGATGCCCAGAGAATATGAACCAATATGAACATTTACATAAGCTACACTTGATAAAGTGATTCTTTTGGGAATCCTAGGCATGGTATTTTATTAGCCACGTGTAAATGGTATCTAACTTGTTTATTTTAATCACCTTATTTCTGCTCTTCTTTTATGATTTTGAAAAGGAAGGAATAGATCTCTATGTGAAATTATAAATATGTTTTCTTCTTGGCTTAAATTAAACAAATGCAATAGGAATTTTCTACTAATAAACTGTGACCACCTTTGAGTTCTCAAGTAACATAAATGTGACACAAGAATTCTCTAGAACAGAGGGCTTCAAACTTTGTTGACTGCATACACATATCTGTAAAAATAGTTGAGCATATATCCCAAATATAAATTTCTTAAAATATTAATGTTTTAATTTAATTTAATGGTACTTATATAGAATTTACTATGTTGAATGCACTGTTAGAGTTTCACAAATTTTAACTAATTTTTCTTCATAACAATCCTGTGAAATTGGTGCTATTATTATTACCATTTCACATATAAAGAAGTTGAGGCAAAGAGAGATTAAATAAATTGTCCATGTTAAAACAGTAGTAAGTAGCAGAGCTTGGCAGTCTGGTTCCACGTTCATGCTGTTAATCAATCCATTAACCTGCCTTTATAATAAATAAAAAATAACTATAATGAATAATGCTATTATCTTTCATACATTAAAAAACAAAATAAAAATTTAAAAGAATAAGGCAAAGGGGAATGAAAATGTTTAAAAATGTCAGGTTAATTGTAAGAGCTGTATGTTATCAATGACTAAATATCATAAGAAAGAATATATACACAAAAACATTTGTAATTGAATGATTGTGGATATAATTTAAATTGTTGATTGTTAATTTCAAATTTTTTGACCAACTCTTTATCTGATCTAATTATGTCATCTTTGTTTTTAACCTCATTATATGGCCAATGAAGAACTTATACCAGGAGTAGAACTTTCCATGATGCCATTTCCTTGTTCACTTACATCTTTGTATCACTAGTATTATCTTTAACATGTAGTGCCTTTGTGGGAATATTTTAAGGTAATTTGTCCTTCTTGTGAAGGTTAGTTTAGATAAAACTCAACAATATAATCTGCAAATCCTCCAAACTGGTCCCTTGTAAACCATTCTAGGGTGTGCATACTGAAATCAGAGAATAAATGCATGAGGGCACCACCATTTAGCCCTCTGTGCCTGGATCCTTCACACTCCCTTCAGGACATTTTGCTGACGGTATGAGATTTGAGGCCTCTGGCCCTACTTACTGAACAAGGATGCAGTGATAATCCATACATTAAATATAGACTCATTTTAGTTTTTATTTTTAGAAAAAATAGAAATGGAAATTCTAATATTTTTCTGTACATATCCCCCAAAGGATTGTCTTGTGCTTTTCCTGGGGGTATGCACATCCTCCTCTTGGTTAGAAAACCCTTTAATGCAGATAAAGAGGTTACCTAAATGTAAGGACTCAAATGTGAAGTCATCTGAATATAAGGACTCAACTATGAAGATACTATTATGGCTCAGAGAGGCAAAGGAGGGCTTGCAAACATGAAGTACAGTAGAGCTGCAGCAGAAGTCTGGCCTACAAATAAAGATACATATTGTTAACCTACTAAAAAGTGAGAAAAGTTTAAGTTGCCCTAGCTCTTTCTGGTAAAAAAATCTTTTTTTTCTTCCTCCCTCCCTCTCTCTCTCCTTTGTTTGTTTCCTTCCTTTCTCTCTTTCTCTCTCTTCCTTCCTTCCTTCCTTCTCTTCTTTCTTTCTCTTTCTTTCTTTCTTTCTTTCCTCCCTCACTCTCTCCCTCCCTCCCTCCTTCTTTTCTTCCTTGTCTGTCATTTCCTTCATGGTTATGTTTATTCTTCAATTCATATCTTTTGGTTGAGCTCTACAGGCACATTGTGAAGTTAACAAAATTGGACACACCCCATTGCTTCTCTCTTTACATTACTGGGCTGGGATCCTTCACTTACTTCCATGCACTAATGAGTCATGAAATATTAACTTCTGCTCATATAATGCAGGGAGGCCATTGGGGATTTGTCTGAACAATTGAGAGAGGAATGGAGTGCTTGTCTTACAAATTAGTTCGCTGAAATACATGAGATTTTTCTTCAGGAAAAAAAACCCAAAACCCAACAGTCAAAAAAGTTGTATGACAAGAAATAATTGCACAGTTTAAACAAATAACTTTTAGATAAGTATGATATTATTTAGTCACTATTTAGATAGAGGAGATACCATGTTTTAAAAAATAATAAAATGCTAATTTCTCTGTAAATTGCATGATCTCTATAGTTTTTCTCTTTCTCACCAATCTGAGCAAAGAAATTTCTCCCTAACAGTTTGATGTTTTTCACTTTCCTAACTGAAGACTTTATTCTGCCTTTTTGTAGTTCAAGAAATTTATCTCAGAGCAATGAATAAGTCTGTCATTATCCAAATGTAAGCATATTTGCATCTGTTTGGATAAATCAAAACTGAAAGTATCACAGGGAAACTGAAAATTCTCTTTTGTTTGTTTAAATTTAAATATGGGTAGATAAAATATAATTTCAAAAGGACACTTCCTTAAATCTGAAGTGTTATTACATCCTCTATAGTGCAAAGATATTTTTGATAGATGTTGACCAATGCAGAATGAGTGGCACAATTGAATAAAGTCACAAGTTATACTGTTTTTGTAATGTATTCATCATCCATTTTCACTAAGAGCAAATGGCACAAATATTCCTTGAAAATACAGAGTTTGACTGCTTGATTCATACTCACATGTTTTTCAAAATAATTCATGCATGTGAAAAATCAAATAGTATAATGAACTGTTGTCCTCTGCCTGCCCCCTCAAATCCCCAGTCTACTTTTTCAGAGTCAAACATTTTTATTTTTCTTTCAGCTGTTTCTTCTGGCATTTTCCTCCATATTATCTGTTGATTTCCCATCAAGCTAAGGCTCTTAGAATTGGTGTCTTAATTTTTTTCCCCATGCTTTATTTTCCGGCCCAATACCCTTCTTTTTTTTTACATCTTTATTGGAGTATAATTGCTTTACAATATTGTGTTAGTTTCTGCTGTATAACAAAGTGAATCAGCTATATGTATACATATATCTCCATATCCCCTCCCTCTTGCGTCTCCCTCCCGCCGTCCCCATCCCACCCCTCTAAGAGGTCACAAAGCATGGAGCTGATCTCCCTGTGCTACACAGCTGCTTCCCACTAGCTATCTATTTTACATTTAGTAGTGTATATATGACAATTCTCCTCTCTCACTTCATCCCAACTTCCCCTTCCCCCACCACAGTGTCCTCAAGTCCATTCTCTACATCTGCATCTTTATTCCTTTCCTGCCCCTAGGTTCATCAGAACCTTTTTTTTGTGTTCCATCTATATGTGTTAGCATACAGTATTTGTTTTTCTCTTTCTGACTTACTTCACTCTGTATGACAGACTCTAGGTCCATCCACCTCACTACAGATAACTCAGTTTCATTTCTTTTTATGGCTGAGTAATATTCCATTGTATATATGTGCCACATCTTCTTTATCCATTCATCTGTCAAAGGACACTTAAGTTGCTTAGATGTCCTGGCTATTGTACATAGTGCTGCAGTGCACATTGTGGTACCTGTCTCTTTTTGAATGATGGTTTTCTCAGGGTGTATGCCCAGTGGTGGGATTGCTGGGTCATATGGTAGTTCTATTTTTAGTTTTGTAAGGAACATACGTAGTGTCCTCCATAGTGGCTGTATCAATTTACATTCCCACCAACAGTGCAAGAGGGTTCCCTTTTCTCCACACCCTCTCAAGCATGTATTGTTTGTAGATTTTCTGATGATGGCCATTCTGACTGGTGTGAGGTGATACCTCATTGTGATTTTGATTTACATTTCTCTAATGATTAGTGATGTTAAGCATCCTTTCATGTGTTTGGTGGCAATCTGTATATATTCTTTGCAGAAATGTCTATTTAGGTCTTCTGCCCATTTTTGGATTGGGTTGTTTGTTTTTTTGATATTGAGCTGCATGAGCTGCTTGTATACTTTGGAGATTAATCCTTTGTCAGTTGCTTCATTTGCAAATATTTTCTCCCATTCTGAGGGCTTTTTGTCTTGTTTATGGTTTCCTTTGCTGTGCAAAACCTTTTAAATTTCATTAGGTCCCATTTGTTTATTTTTGTTTTTATTTCCATTACTCTAGGGGGTGGGTCAAAAAGGATCTTGCTGTGATTAATGACATAGCATGTTCTTCATATGTTTTCCTCTAAGAGTTTTATAGTGTCTGGCCTTATATTTAGATCTTTAATCCATTTTGAGTTTATTTTTGTGTATGGTATTAAGAAGTGTTCTAATTTCATTCTTTGACATGTAGCTGTCCAGTTTTCCCAGCACCACTTATTGAAGAGGCTGTCTTTTCTCCATTGTATATTCCTGCCTCCTTTGTCAAAGACAAGGTGACCAAATGTGCATGGGTTTATTTCTGGGCTTTCTATCCTGTTCCATTGATCTATATTTCTGGTTTTGTGCCAGTACCATACTGTCTTGATTACTGTAGCTTTCTAGTGTGGTGTGAAGTCAGGGAGCCTGATTCCTTCAGCTCTATTTTTCTTTCTCAAGATTGCTTTGGCTATTCAGAGTCTTTTTGGTTTCCACACAAACTGTGAAAAAATTTTTCTCTAGTTCTGTGAAAAATGCCATTGGTATTTTGATAGGGATTGCATTGAATCTGTAGACTGCTTTGGGTAGTATAGTCATTTTCACAATGTTGATTCTTCCAATCCAAGAACATGGTATATCTCTCGATCTGTTTGTATCCTTTTTGATTTCTTTCATCAGTGTCTTATAGTTTTCTGCATACAGGTCTTTTGTCTCCTTATGTAGGTTTATTCCTAGGTATTTTATTCCTTTTGTTGCAATGGTAAATGGGAGTGTTTCTTTTATTTCTCTTTCAGATTTTTCATCATTAGTGTATAGGAATACAAGAGATATCTGTGCATTAATTTTGTATCCTGCTTCTTTAACAAATTTGTTGATTAGCTTTAGTAGTTTTCTGGTAGCATCTTTATGATTCTCTATGTATAGTATCGTGTCATCTGCAAACAGTGACAGTTTTACTTCTTCTTTTCTGGTTTGAATTCCTTTTATTTCTTTTTTTTTCTCTGCTTACCATGGCTAAAACTTCCAAAACTATGTTGAATAACAGTGGTGAGAGTGGGCACCCTTGTCTTATTCCTGATCTTAGAGGAAATGGTTTCAATTTTCACTGTTAAGAATGATGTTGGCTGTGGGTTTGTCATATATGGCCTTTATTAACTCAAGGTAGGTACCCTCTATGCCCATTGTCTGGAGAGTTTTTATCATAAATGGGTGTTGAATTTTGTCGAAAGCTTTTTCTGCATCTATTGAGATGATCATATGGTTTTTCTCCTTCAATTTGTTAACATGCTGTATCACATTGATTGATTTGCATGTATTAAAGAATCCTTGCATTCCTGGGATAAACCCCACTTGAACATGTGTGTATGATCCTTTTAATGTGGTGGTGGATTCTGTTTGCTTGTATTTTGTTGAGGATTTTTGCCTCTATGCTCATCAGTGATATTGGCCTGTAGTTTTCTTTCTTTGCGACATCTTTGTCTGGTTTTGGTATCAGGGTGATGGTGGCCTCGTAGAATGAGTTTGGGAGTGTTCCTCCCTCTGCTATATTTTGGAAGAGTTTGAGAAGGGTAGGTGTTAGCTCTTCTCTAAATGTTTGATAGAATTCACCTGTGAAGCCATCTGGTCCTGGCCTTTTGTTTGTTGGAAGATTTTTAATCACAGTTTCAATTTCAGTGCTTGTGATTGGTCTGTTCATATTTTCTATTTCTTTCTGGTTCAGTCTCAGAAGTTTGTGCTTTTCTAAGAATTTGTCCATTTCTTCCAGGTTGTGCATTTTATTGGCATATAGTTGCTTGTAGTAATCTCTCATGATCCTTTGTATTTCTTCAGTGTCAGTTGTAACTTCTCCTTTTTCATTTCTAATTCTACTGATTTCAGTCTTCTCCCTTTTTTTCTTGATGAGTCTGGCTAATGGTTTGTCAATTTTGTTTATCTTGTCAAAGAAACAGCTTTTAGTTTTATTGATATTTGCTATCATGTCCTTCATTTCTTTTTCATTTATTTCTGATCTGATCTTTATGATTTCTTTCATACTGCTAACTTTGGGGTTTTTTTTGTTTTTCTTTCTCTAATAGCTTTAGGTGTAAAGTTAGGTTGTTTATTTGAGATGTTTCTTGTTTCTTGAGGTAGGATTGTATTGCTATATACTTCCCTCTTAGAACTGCTTTTGTTGCATCCCAAAGGTTTTGGGTTGTCGTGTTTTCATTGTCATTTGTTTTTAGGTATTGTTTGATTTCCTCTTTGATTTCTTCAGTGATCTCTTGGTTATTTAGTAGAGTATTGTTTAGCCTCCATGTGTTTGTATTTTTACAAATTTCCTCCTGTAATTGATATCTAGTCTCATAGCATTGTGGTCAGAAAAGATAGTTGATACGATTTCAATTTTCTTGAATTTACCAAGGCTTGATTTGTGACCCAATATATGATCTATCCTGGAGAATGTTCCATGAGTGTTTGAGAAAAAATTTTATTCTGTTGTTTTTGGATGGATTGTCCTATAAATATCAATTAAGTCCATCTTGTTTAATGTATCATGTAAAGCTTGTATTTCCTTATTTATTTTTATTTTGGATGATCTGTCCATTGTTGAAAGTGGGGTGTTAAAGTCCCCTACTATGATTCTGTTAAGCCAGTTTCCCCTTTGTGGCTTTTAACATTTGCATTATATATCGAGGTGCTCCTATGTCGGGTGCATAAATATTTACAATTGGTATATCTTCTTCTTGGACTGATCCCTTGATCATTATGTATTGTCCTTCTTTGTCTCTTGTAATAGTTTTTATTTTAAAGTCTATTTTGTCTGAGAGGAGAATTGCTACTCTAGCTTTCTTCTGATTTCCTTTTGCATGGAATATCTTTTTCCATCCGCTCACTTTCAGTCTGTATGTGTCCCTAGGTCTGAAGTGGGTCTCTTGCAGACAGCATATATTCAGGTCTGTTTTTTGTATCCATTCAGCCAGTCTATGTCTTTTGGTTGGAGCATTTAATCCCTTTACATTTAAGATAGTTATCCATATGTATGTTCCTATTACCATTTTCTTAATTGTTTTGGGATTTTATTTTGTATGTCTTTTCCTTCTCTTGTGTTTCCTGCCTAGAGAAGTTCCTTTAGCATTTGTTGTAAAGCTGGTTTGGTGGTGCTGAATTCTCTTAGCTTTTGCTTTCTGTAAAGGTTTTAATTTCTCTGTCGAATCTGAATGAGATCCTTACTGTGTAGAGTAATCGTGCTTGTAGATTTTTCCCTTTCATCACTTTAAATATGTCCTGCCACTGCCTTCTGGCTTGCAGAGTTTCTGCTGAAAGATCAGCTGTTAACCTTATGAGGAGTCCCTTTTATGTTATTTGTTGTTTTTCCCTTGCTGCTTGTAATATCTTTTCTTTGTATTTAATTTTTGGTAGTTTGATTAATATATGTCTTGTCATGTTTCTCCTTGGATTTATCCTGTATGGGACTCTCTGTGCTTCTGGGACTTGATTGACTATTTCTTTTTCCATATTAGGGAAGTTTTCAGCTATAATCTCTTCAAGTATTTTCTCAGTCCGTTTCTTTTTCTCTTCTTCTTCTGGGATCCTTATAATTCAAATGTTGGTGCGTTTAACGTTGTCCCAGAGGTCTCTGAGAGTGTCCTCAATTCTTTTCATTCTTTTTTCTTTATTCTGCTCTGTGATAGTTATTTCCACTATTTTATCTTCGAGGTCAGTTATCCATTCTTCTGCCTCAGTTATTCTTCTATTGATTCCTTCTAGAGAACTTTTAATTTCATTTATTGTGTTGGTCATCATTGTTTGTTTGCCCTTTAGTGCTTCTAGGTCATTGTTAAACATTTCTTGTATGTTCTCAATTCTATTTCCAAGATTTTGGATCATCTTTACTATCATTACTCTGAATTCTTTTTCAGGTAGACTGCCTATTTCCTCTTCATTTGTTTGGCCTGGTAGGTTTTGCCTTGCTTCTTCATCTGCTGTGTGTTTCTCTGTCTTTTCATTTTGCTTAACTTACTGTGTGTGGGGTCTCCTTTTCGCAGGCTGCAGTTTTCTAGTTTCTGTTGTTTTTGGTGTCTGCCCCCAGTTGCTAAGGTTGGCTCAGTGGGTTGTGTAGGCTTCCTGGTGGAGGGCACTGGTGCCTGTGTTCTGGTGGATGAGGTGGGATCTTGCCTTTCTGGTGGGCAGGACCACATCTGGTGGTGTGTTTTGGGGTTTCTGTGACCTTATCATGAATTTAGGCTTCCTCTCTGCTAATGGGTGGGGTTGTGTTCCTATCTTGCTAGTTGTGTAGCATAGGGTGTCCAGCACTTTAGCTCACTGGTCGTTGAGTGGAGCTGGATCCTAGTGTTGAGATGGAGATCTCTGGGTGAGCTTTTGCCTTTTGATATTACATGGAGTCGGGAGGTCTCTGGTATACCAATGTCCTGAACTCGCTTCTCCCACCTCAGAGGCAGAGGTCTGACACCTGGCTGGAGCACCAAGACCCTGTTAGCCACACATCTCAGAAGAAGAGGGAGAAAAAAAGAAAGAAAAAATAAAATGAAATGAAAGAAAGTTATTAAAATAAAAAATTATTTAAAATGAAAAAAAGAAAGGAAGAAAGAAGAGAGTGACCAAACCAAAAAACAAATCCACCAAGGATATCAGGTGCTAAAAACTATACTAAAAATACAAAAAAACCAAAAGAAACGGACAGACAGAACCCTAGGACAAAATGGTAAATGCAAAGCTATACAGACAAAATCACAGAAAGAAGCATACACACACACTCACAAAAAGAGAAAAAGCAAAAAAATATATATGTCTATTTAGAAAAAAAGAAGGAAGAGAGCAATCAAATCAGTAAACAAATCTACCAATGATAATAAACTCTAAATACTAGACTAGGATAAACATAAAATGGGAAACAAATTAGATGTAGAAAGCAAACCCCAAGTGTACTGTTGCTCCCAAAGTCCGCTGCCTAAATTTTGGGATGATTCGTTGTCTATTCAGGTATTCCACAGATGCAGGTACATCAAGTTGGTTGTGGAGCTTTAATCCGCTGCTCCTGAGGCTGCTGGGAGAGATTTCCCTTTCTCTTCTTTGTTCACACAGTTCCCGGGGCTCAGCTTTGGATTTGGCCCCGCCTCTGCGTGTAGGTCACCTGAGGGCGTCTGTTCTTTGCTCAGACAGGAGGGGGTTAAAGTAGCAGCTGATTAGGGGGCTGTGGCTCACTCAGGCCGGAGGGAGGTAGGGTTACGGAATGCGGGGCGAGCCTGTAGCAGCAGAGGCCAGTGTGACGTTGCAACAGCCTGAGGTGCACCGAGTGTTCTCCCGGGGAAGTTGTCCCTGGATCACGGGACCCTAGTAGTGGCGGGCTGCACAGGTTCCCAGGAGGGGAGGTGTGGATAGTGACCTGTACTTGCACACAGGCTTCTTGGTGGTTGTAGCAGCAGCCTTAGCGTCTCATGCCTCTCTGTTGTCTGCACTGATATCTGCAGCTTGCACCCATCTCTGGACCTCATTGGGCGGTGCTCTGAATCCCCTCTCCTCATGCACCCCAAATAATGGTCTCTTGTCTCTCAGGCGGGTCCAGACTTTTTCCCGGACTCCCTGCTGGCTAGCTGTGGCGCACGAGCCTCCTTTAGGCCGTGTTCATGCAGCCAACCCTTCTGGCTTGCAGTGTCCTGGGACCCCTCTCCCTGTGGTCTGACCTCCGAAGCCCGAGTCTCAGCCTCCAGCCCCTGCCCGCCCCGGCGGGTGAGCAGACGAGCCTTTCGGGCTGGTGAGTGCCGGTCGGCACCGATCCTCTGTGCGGGAATCTCTCCGCTTTGCCTTCCGCACCCCTGTTGCTGTGCTCTCCTCCGCGGCTCCGAAGCTTCTCCCCCGCCCACCTCCCATCTCCGACAGTGAAGGGGCTTCCTAGTGTGTGGAAACATTTCCTCCTTCACAACTCCCTCCCAGAGGTGCAGGTCCCATCCCTATTCTTTTGTCTCTTTTTTCTTTTGCCCTACCCAGGTACATGGGGAGTTCCTTGCCTTTTGGGAAGTCTGAGGTCTTTTACCAGCATTCAGTAGGTGTTCTGTAGGAGTTGTTCCACGTGTAGATGTATTTCTGATGTATTTGTGGAAAGGAAGGTGATTGCATCTTACTCTTCCGCCATCTTGAAGGTCTCTCAGGACAACTTTTAAAATTTAGTGCATATCCAAAATTTCACTTTCCCCTCACATTTGAGTAACACTTTTGCTGGATATTCTATTTTAAGTTAAAGTAATTTTTCCTCAACATTTTGAATGCATTGCATTTCATTTTAAATACAGGTGTTCTGTATGTGACCAGATTTTTACTCTGGAAGATTTTAGATTCTTCTTTTTATCTCTGGCACTCTAAAACGTCATCAAGATGTGCCATAAATAGGTCTTTTCTCCTTTATGTATTGAGTAATCAGTGGGACATTGTAAACTCATGTCCTCTGTAAACTCATGTCCTCAAGTCCTTGTATATTTCCTTATATAATTCTCTTTTGATGAATTTCTCCTCTCCAGTTGTTTCTGTTCCACCTTTCTGTAACTCCTATCATTCAGATGTTAGACCCGATGGATTAATCCTGTAGGTCCCTTTTCTCAAATATTTCCCAACTCTTTGTCTAATCATTTTTATATTCTGAGAGATTTTGTTTACCGTGTCTTCTAGATTTTTAATTGGATTTTTTTATGACTCCTATATTTTAATTTCCAAGTGCCCTTTCTTATTTTTGGGTCATTCCCTTTCTTGGTGGTTTTTGTTTTTATGGATGGAATAATTTATCTTTCTGCTAATATTAATAATAAAATTTTCTACCTGATTCCAGATTTCCTTCTTTCTGTATGTTTTGGTCTCTCTCTTTCAGAGTGAAGGCTTTTCTCAGATGTTAAGTGATCCCTTGCTGTCTGTTCATATTTAAGAGTGCAGCAGTAAGGAACTGATAAGAAATGGCATGTGAGTCAGTGGGGCTGAGTGGTGCTTTAGGCTTTTCATGAGGGGATCCTTAAATGTAAGTCTTTTCTTGTGGTTGATTGGTTTCTCCAGAGAAAGATCCTCCAGTCTGGTACTTGGGAAATACTTGGTTGCTTGCTCTGGAGATGGATAGAAGATGACTCGGTGGGGTGGGGGTAGGGCATGTCACATCTTTGCCCTCTATTGCATTTAAGTTCCCCAAGTCTACAGCCTTTTCCCAGAGAATTAACCTCTGCTGTCCTGCCTAGTGTAGAGGTGTGGTGGCAGTGGGACTGTTCTGTTTGCCTGGTTAAGAAAGATGTTGGAAGGAACCGGTATATAGACTTAACCAGTATTTGTATTCAGCTTGTGTATTATATCTACCTTCTGATATTTCTGAAGTATCAAGTATGGTGCCTCCAATTCTTTGGTGTCTCAGGGGTTCTACAGATGAATTCACTCGCTCAGCTCTCATCAGCTGCCATCTCTGCAGAGACTTTGGATTGGGTCTTCTTTTTCCCTGTTAGATCAATTACCATTCTCCATGTGCTTTCCACCTGCAATATATTTGTTAAAATATCTCATCTACTGATGCATCTCCTGCTGTTCTTGTCCTTGTGCTGTTTTCCCTTTTTATTCCTTTGCTGTCTTTTTGGAGGTATCTCAGGAGACAGAGAAGAGTACTGCATGTGGTCATTCCATTCTGTTTAATTAGACTTTGACCCTTTTCAAAGGCTCTGAACTTTCCCCCCTCACTGTTACTGTACTTGTTAGAGCCAAAGTTAGTGCCATTTTTTAAGTTCTAAGTTCTCCCTCAGTGGTCTCACTCAGAAAGTTCATTATCCTATTTTTAAATTCCCTCAGGGTTTATTACTGTACCCGCAGTGCAATCTTAGGCTCTTCGAAGACAAGAATACAGTTTCCAATTATGCAAGATAAGAGCTCCCTAACTGGTGTGCTGGGACATACTGGTATACTACAGATGAATATGGATGTAAGGCGTCTATCCTCTCAGTCCTTGGGAAGCCAGGCTGTTTCTGGGCCTGTGGCCTCATGCATTCCATTTATTGCTATTTGTCATACAAACAGTACCATTTTCTATGTGAGGTATGGGCTGAAAAACGTTGGGAGCACTGCTATAAAGAAATCTAGTTGGTCTTTTCATTTTAGGATTTGACATTTTGGACTATTCAATCCATCTTTACAGACTATGAGGTTTATTCTTTGGTTAATGCATTAATAGAAGTGAAAAGACAAAGTATTCATAAAAAATGTATATATTTAAGTGGATATTTTGGAGTGCATAACTAGATGAATTTAGCATTGATTTACTCTATAATCTTCTGTTTATTAGTATTGGAAATTCACTACAGATAAAGGACATATTTTAAGGAATCATGCTATGTCTTTTTTTTTTTTTTTTTTTTTTTGCGGTACGCGGGCCTCTCACTGTTGTGGCCTCTCCTCTCCCGTTGTGGAGCACAGGCTCTGGACGTGCAGGCTCAGCAGCCATGGCTCACGGGCCCAGCTGCTCCGCGGCATGTGGGATCTTCCTGGACCTGGACACGAGCCCGTGTCCCCTGCATCGGCAGGCGGACTCTCAAGCGCTGCACCACCAGGGAAGCCCACACGCTATGTCTTAAATCCTAAAGCTGGAAGTCTTCCAGCCTGTATAGACTGGATCCAGGAACTGGAAAGTAGGGGAAAGAGACTGCCTTTGGTTCTTCTAGCCCAGTCTTCTGCCTCTGCTGTTCTTTCTATATATACCCTAACTTTTCTGTCTTCCATAGTCCTAGTTCAAGTGCCCAGTGGGGACTGGTAATCATCAACCATCTTTCAATGTGAAATTCAATCTCCCAGGAGAGAAACTGACTGGCCCGGCTTAAGTGGGTTTCCAAACAATGGCAGTAGTTTCTCTGCGGAAAGTGATCAACCCAAAGTCAAAGAGTATGAACATGGCTGGGTGGTTTACCCCTTTCCACAGGAAAAGAGAGGTTCTCATAGTGGACATAAGGATCAGGCAAACGCTCCAAACATGGCCACTACAAGCATGAAAGCAATTTTTTGCTTTATGACGTGTAGGGTGTTGTATCACCACAAATTTCTCACCACAGTTGCCTCTGGATTTGAATTTATTCATTATTTTCATAGTATCAGAACTGGAAAATATATATATATATTTTTTTTTTTTGCGGTATGCGGGCCTCTCACTGCTGTGGCCTCTCCCGTTGCGGAGCACAGGCTCCGGACGCACAGACTCAGCGGCCATGACTCACGGGCCCAGCCGCCCCGCGGCATGTGGGATCCTCCCGGACCGGGGCACGAACCCGCGTCCCCTGCATCGGCAGGCGGACTCCCAACCACTGCGCCACCAGGGAAGCCCCGGAAAATATATTTTTGAAAAAAAAGATTTTTTGAGAGGAGAACATATTAAAGCCATTGTTGCAGAATGTGGGTGATCAGTCTGTGTGAAACAGTTTCTGGTTAAATTGTAGTGTGGCTGTATACAAGGAAACTGCTTATCTGTATGTGGCTTGTACAGGGTCTGAAAACAGTGGGCTGGATAGATTGGAAAGTGGTGAGATGAGAGGCAGGGGAGCCTTAAATTGCAATCACCCATAACAAAAATAATGAAGTACAGGAATAAGCCAGAGAAGTGGGGAATGGAGGATGGGGGACTAAAATGATGGTATTAAAGAGGCAACTTGGTAGGAGATAGTGTTTATTGGTTTGGGCAGTAAAGAAAATGTAGAAAGAAGAGGCCATGTTTTTGACTTGGGCAAGTGAGTGGATGGTGGTGTCATTTGTTGAGATATAGAAAGTAGGAGGGGAGGAGGTAGGTTTTGGGGGAACAGTGAATTTAGTTTTAGACATTTTCAGTTGTAGATTCCTGAAGAGAATCTAGGTTCCAACTGTGTAGTTAGGAATATATATTTATAGCTCAGGAAAAAATTTTTCTACCAGAAACAGAATTAGAATAAGTTATATGTATTTTTATTTCTAAGAATATTTGGAATACCCTATTTTCTAAGTGTCCTTTATTTAAAAATTGGTTAGCTATAGATTTAAGCAATGACATGTTGTCAATAGCATTATTATTTTCACAAAACTTTTATTGATGTATAGCATATACTCAGAAAATTTTCAGTGGATTTTCAAAAATTTATACATCCATGTAACCAGAACTCAGATCGAGACAGAACATTGTCACTACCCTGCCCCCCAGAAGATCATGCCTCCCCCTTCCAGACATGATATCTCCCTAAAGAGTAACCACCATTCAAGATTAGTTTGGTCTGTTTTGAATTTTAATAAATAGAATCATATAGTATGTGCCCTCTCATGTCTGGTTTCTTTTGTCCAACCTGATGTTTTTGAGAGTCAGCCATGTTGTTGCATGTAGCTGAAGTTGTTCATTCTCATGGCTATAAAATATTCCAGATAAAGTTGTGACTATACCCATTTTATTTATCCATTCTACAGGTGATAGACAATTGGATGAAGCAGCATTACTTTTAGGGAGGTAGGTTTTAGGGAGATAGGGAGATAAGTTGAAGCTACCATACTAACATTTTTGAGTGAAAAATGGTAAATGGTGGGCTCTGAGTGTCTTTGGAGTCACTGGAGAAGGGGACTGGACTTCTGCAAGTATGGAGGGTGATAGGTCAACCAGGACATGAAAGAAAAGCTGACTGAGAAGGATTTAAAACCCGGCAACACTCTTGTTACTGTAGTTTACATTTCTGAAATCAATGCCAAGGGGTAAAAAGTCTATCAATAGATTTTCTCTGTCTCGAAACAGTAAATAAGCGAACCACAAATAAAAAAGTGTGAAGAGGCTCTGTTGTTCTCTTGTCATTTGGGACTCAATTTTCCCCATGACTGGATAAAAATGAATTCATTTTGAAAAATAATTTTAAAAAATCCATCTGCTAGGTCTGGTGATAGACATCAGGAGGCCTAAGACAATGATAGTTTGGAATTAAAATAACTTTGGATGTCTCTTTACTATTGGTCATAAAATCATTAAAGACCTGAAGGGATCACTTAAGCACTTCAATTTTACTACATTGCATTTTGTGGGGGATATTATAAGCTATAACTGTAATTGTGGATTGGGAAGTTGCAAAGGACTTGAATATCCCTCACACATGTAAAGATGTAAAGCACTAAAGTCAACTTCTCTGGAGATACCTCCCAGAAAAAACCCCAAACCCTAGAAAGGATATGCCCATCTTTGTCAATCATGTCTCCTACAGGTATCCGTTGCTCTGTTTACTGGTTGATGCCATGAATTGATTCAGGTCTGCCTGAGTTCTTGAAACATTCCTTTCCAAGGCAAGATGTGTAGCCACAGTTCCAGTTTACCATCTGCTTGGACCTGGAAGGAGAGTCTTGTGTTCTGATGAAAACGTTTTCACTGCCCCAGCGATGATCATGGTTACCTCTGTAGATTTTGAGTCCAACGTTCCCAGCCATCTGTGTCTTTCTTCCCTCTTGGCATAGTGTTTGTGGGGCTAGGTAACAGTCTAGTTCAACATTACAGTAGCAGCTTCGCCTGAGAATCTGGTAGTCTGTCTGGTTCTTTCCCAGTATACACAATGGCCAGCATCATGCTGAGAGTGGACACATTGCCTGGATCCCTGAAGCTACTAGAGGGCGGGGACTGGAGTGAATGAGGGAGGTACTTGCTTCACATGCCAAATCTAAAGAGGCATCAAAAAGTTCAGATATCAAGAGAAACAGTATTTTAATGCAATATTGGAATGATCAAAATTAAAATTTTAAATATCCATAATGAACAAAATTTTAAATAATGACAGATCATTATTACTGATTTTTATCTTTTGCCTTAGGCTCCAGTTGACCTTGATGGGGTACTGTTCAATGGTGTGAATTTCCCTTCCGTGAGGTTCCATCTGTCAGACTGAACTCTGCCTGCTTGGAGGTAAGAAATGTCCTAAATATCCCTTTTGGGGGATTAATTTCTTTTATTTTTGTTTACTTAATTTTATTAATGTAGAGTTGACATACAATATTATGTTAATTTCAGGTGTATAACATATTGATCTGACATTTAAATACATTGTGAAATGATCACAAGTCTAGTAAATCTGTCCCCATGCAAGGTTATTACAATATTATTGACCATTTTTCGTATGCTGTATATTATATCCCTGTGACTTATTTATTTATTGTATTAATTGGAAGTTTGTAGCTCTTAATGCCTTTCACCTATTTCACCTAACCCCCACCCCTCTGGCAACCATCAGTTATTCTTTGTATCTGTGAGTCTGTTTCTGTTTTATTTAGTTTTGTTTGTTTTGTTTTTTAGATTCCATATATACATGAAATCATACTATACTTTCTCTGACTTACTTCACTTGACATAATACCCTCTAGATCCTGCCATGTTGTCACAAGCGGCAAGATTTCATTCTATTTTATGGCTGAATAACATTCCATTGTATATATATGCCGCATCTTCTTTATCCATTCTTCTATTGATGGTTGCTCCCGTATCTTGGCTATTTTAAATAATGCTGCAATGAACACAGGGATGCATATATCTTTTCAAATAAGTGTTTTTATTTTCTTCAGCTAAATACCCAGAAGTGGAATTGCTGGATTATATGGTAATTCTATTTTAATTTTTTGAGAACCCTCCATACTGTTTTTCATAGTGGGTGCTGCAGTTTACAGTATCACCAACAGTACCTGAGGGTTTAGGGGTGCTGAACTCTTTTAGCTCTTTCTTTTCTGTCAAACTCTTTACCTCTCCTTCAGTACTGAATGGTAACCTTGCCAGATAGAGTATTCTTTGTTGTAACTTTTTTCCTTTCAGCACTTGGAATATATAGTGCCACTTCCTACCGGCCTGCTAAGTTTCTGCTGAAAAGGCAACTGATAGTATTATGGGAGTTCCCTTGTACATAACTAGTTGCTTTTCTCTTGCTGCGTTTAAGATTCTCTCTGTTTAAATTTTGACATTTTAATTATAATGTGTTTTGTTGTGGATTTCTTTGAGTTCATCTTGTTTGATACTCACTGTGCTTCCTGGACACAGATGTCTGTTTCTTTCCCCAGGTTAGGGAAGTTTTCAGCTATTATTTCTTCACTTAAGTTCTCTGCCTTTTTCTCTCTCTCTTCTCCTTTTGGTACCCCTACAATCAAATATTAGTATGCTTGATTTTGTCTTACAGGTTTCTTAAACTATCATCATTTATTTTTACATCTTTATTGGAGTATAATTGCTTTACAATGGTGTGTTAGTTTCTGCTTTATAACAAAGTGAATCAGTTATACATATACATATGTTCCCATATCTCTTCCCTCTTGCGTTTCCCTCCCTCCCACTAAACTATCATCATTTAAAAAGATTCTTTCTTCTGTTCGACTTGGGTGATTTTTGGTACTCTGTCATCTGGATTGTTGGTCCATTCTTCTGTATCATCGAATCCACTGCTGATACTCTCTAGTATATTTGTCATTTCAGTTATTGTATTCTTCAGCTCTGACTGGTTCTTCTTTATATTTTCTAACTCTTGGAGTTCTAACTGTGCTCATCCATTCTTCTGAGTTCGGTGAGCATCTTTTTTTTTTTTGGTGAGCATCTTTATAATCATTACCTTGAACTCTTTATCAGGATTTTCTTATCTTCATTTTATTTGGCTCTTTTTCTAAGGTTTTGTCTTGTCCCTACATTTGAAGCATATTCCTCTGTCTCCTCATTTTTCCTAATTCTCTGTGTTTATTTCCATGTATTAGGTAAGTCCTTTATGTCTCCTGATCTCGGAGAAGTGGCCCTGTGTAGCAGAGGTTCTGTGCAGCCCAGCAGCACGCTTCCCTCTGACCATCAGAGCTGGAAGCTCCCGGGGTGTCCTCCACATGGGCTGTGTGTGCCCTTCTGTTGTGGTTAGACCAAGCACTGAGAGCACACTGGTAGGTGGGACTGGCCCCCGGCCCACCTGACTGTAGGCCCCCGCCTCGTGTGGTTGCTGCAGGTATTGTGGTGGGTGAGCGAGGACCCCTGGCATCACTGGCTGTGAGGCCCAGCTGTGTGTGACTCCTGCGGGGCTGCTGGTGGGCAGGTCAGGCCCTCAGCACAGCTGGTTGCGAGACCTGGCCGCTTGCCACTGCTGCGGGTGCTCTGCTGGGTGAGGCAGGCTCCCCACACGGCTGTGTGTGAGGCCTGGTTGTGTGTGACTGATGCAGGTGTGCTGTTCGGTGGAGCAAGTCCCTGGCACTAATAGGCTAGAGGGAGGAATCCAAAATGGTGCCTTCCAGTGCTGGTGTCAGCATGGTAGAACAAGATCACAAGACCAGCTGCCACCAGCTTCTCAGTCCCCAGGGGGAGTCCCAGCTGCCTCCTGCCTCTCCAGGAGGCTCTCCAGGATTAGCAAGTGGGGCTGACCCTGGCGCCTTTCAAACTGCTCCTTCTGCATTGGCACTCAGAGTGTGTGAGATTTTGTGTGCACCCTTTAAGAGCAGAGTCTCAGCTTCCTACAGCTCTCTGGGTCTCCCTAATGTAAGCTCAGCTGGTTTTCAAAGTCAGGTATTTTGGAGCTTGAATTCTTGGTACAGGCTTGGGAAGCCCAGCGTGGGGCTCAGATCCCTCACTCCCCAGGGAAGACCTCTGCAGTTGTGATATCCCTCCCCCTTGTGGGTCAACAACCCAGGGGTGTGGGTCCTGACTAGACCCTGTCTCCGCCCCTCCTACCCATCTCATTGTGGCTTCTTCTTTATATCTTTAGTTGTAGAAATCTTTTCTTCTAGTCTTCAAGTTGTTCGCAGAAATGGTTGCCCTGTAAGTAGTTGTAATTTTGGCGTGTCTGTGGGAAGAAGTGAGCTCAGGGTCTCTCTAACTCTGCCATCTTTAGGGATTAATTTCTGATTCAACAAATACTAGTTGAGCATCTAATATGTGCAAAGCATGATGCTACGTTATGTAAAGAGCTAAGAAAAATCTGTAAGTCATGATTCTTGCCTGTAATTGCTTATAATCTAGCAGAAGAGATATGTATTATAGACAGGACCCAAAGTCTTACACACCATGTGAAAAGTACAGAAGCAATGCTATAGTTCAGACGGTGGAGAGTACACTTTGAGCTGGGACAATCAGGGAAAGCTTTTTAGAAAAGGTATCATTTCTAGGGACTATGTAGATATGGTGAAATTTGGACATACAAAGCTAAGGGCAGCAGATATTTCTGTGGAGAAAAATACAGCTATGGGAATACTTAAGGTATACTCAGAAGTGGTGAGAAGCTCAGTTGGTTGGAGTTGTGGGCTTGGAAAAGGAGATGAAGCTCAGGAGGTGAAATGACACAGTTATCTGGGACTTTGACTGGCTTTAGCTTTTAGAATCCCACACGCACATTTTTGAAGGCTGGCATTACTTCCTGATACGACATGTCTTAGTCTGTTTGGGCTGCTATAGACTGGGTGGTTTATAAACAAAAATGTCTTTCTCACTATTCTGGAGGCTGGGTGTCCCAAAGCATGTTCTGGTGAGGACTCTCTTCTGATTTGCAGACTGCTGACTTCTCGTCGCATCCTCACGTCAAGGAAAGAGGCGTGAGCTAACTCTCTGGGTTCTTCTTTTAAGGACAATAATCCCACTTATGAGGGCTCCACCCTAATGACCTAATTATGTCCCAAAGGCCCCACCTCCAAATACATTTTGGATTAGATTTCAAGGTATGAATCTGGAGGGGGGGGAACACAAACATTCAGTCCATAATGGGACACTTTGTTCTTTAAGATTTTAAGACTAAATATCACAGCTACCAACAAGACAAATGGTAGATACAAATGAGTGTTATAAAGATCAATTAAATCATGTGTTATATCAATGTCTCAATGGTTCAAATAGCTATTAGAAGTAAAAGCAGTGCTAAACAAGATGATAGAAATGAAGAATTAGCCCAAAGTCCCTTTGGGGTCTCTGGCAGTCCCTAGCTGATGTGGAGATCAAAGACGTGGATGCACAGCAATATAAGCCCCATAATGTCTCAGCGTAAAAACCAGGATTCCCTGTTCTGTTCTTTATTTGCACTTTGATGCCATTAGCCATACAGATATATCTTTGTTTAAATGCTGGCTAATAGGTTCTGACTAAAGCTAGGGACTGTAAGCCTCTAATTAGCAATCTTAGTGAAAAAGCATTTTCTGGTATAATGCTTATTTGCTCAAAGGCTTCATTTTTTAAAAATAAATTTATTTATTTTATTTATATTTATTTTTGGCTATGTGGTGTCTTCGTTGCTATGCACGGGCTTTCTCTAGTTGCGGTGAGTGGGGGCTACTCTTCGTTGTGGTGTGTGGGCTTCTCATTGTGGTGTCTTCTCTTGTTGCGGAGCACAGGCTCTAGACGCGTGGGCTTCAGTAGTTGTGGCACGTGGGCTCAGTAGTTGTGGCGCACAGGCTTACTTGCTCCTTGGCATGTGGGATCTTCCTGGACCAGGGCTTGAACCCGTGTCCCATGCATTGGCAGGCGGATTCTTAACCACTGCTCCACCAGGGAAACCCTCAAATGCTTCATTTTTAAGCAGTACAGCAATTAGAATCTCCTGTGATAAAACTGAAGTCTGAGCATATTCTTTAAAACGATTGAAAATAAATCCAGATCCAGTTTTAGGAAAGGAAACTGGTCGTCAGATTTAAATCTGTGCCGTATCTTGTGACTCTCCTGTTGTTTTTCCTGTAACCATAAAAAATGCCTTTCTATATATTATTCCCCAAAACCTCTTGTAACTCTCAGACTCCCAAAATATAACACTATCATCTGGGTAGGGCTTTTTATCAATATTTAAGCTCTACTCATTAATTTATGTAAAACAGTGTTCAACCTTGTGTTGGTATCCCAGCTGTAGCTTTTAAACATATATGTATAAAAATCTTTTTATTTGAAAGAAGCATTGTCAGACTCTGCTGGCTTCTCAATCCCTTGGTTAAGAATTTATAAAATCATTGCTTCTAGCAAGATTTTTTTTTTTTTGTCTTAAATTTAGTGTGTTTTTGTGTCTGGATATTCGGCTCTGGATATTCCACATGCCAACACTCCTTAAGAAGAAAACAGAAGGAGAGCAGTGAATGTGCGCTGCAAACAGGGCAGCGGGCGGTGTGGGTCTGCCCCCAGCCCCATGCAGGAGCCAACAGGAGCTTTCTCCCTGGGTTATGAGTTCCTCAGTGTGAGTCAACTCTCCTGAGTGCCCTTAGGGACAGACTAGTTACATGAAAGGGGATTTCACACAGAAATCACTTGTAGTCCAGTAAACAGAGAAACTCAGCGATGGAAGCATTATTTTCCTTTCTCAGCTAGCTATTCAGAAGATAACTTCACAGTTAGGAAGGAAACTTTATTATCAGCTTAAACAAAGTCATCCTTTTCTATTCTATTCTCTTACACATTCTTCATTTCCCACTACCTCTGAAGAAAGGGAACACCACAGAATATATGAGGAAATAATTTTTTATATTGATAATCTCATTCCAAATATGGAAAAGAAAAATTGGACATGAAAACAACACTGCCCATCCTAATGTACCTACAAGGCCCCATTGGCATGTGGCTAGACCCTTAGGCCCCGGGCTGGGGAGTAGGAGAACTGTGAATATTTCTCTTTTGTCAGATGGTTTAATGGTGAGCTTTGTCTGTAGGGGGTGCAGGAGGGGCGCAGGAGGAGAAAGTGTGCCCCTCCTGCCGGGCTTCTGTGGGGCAAAAGGCTTCTCCAGCACCTTGTTTCTGCAGTGTGGGTGGTTCTCCCGGCCTGGTTCTGAAAGTATGGACGGCGTCTGCAGCATGCAGCTTCTCCAGACAATCCCACAGCACCAGTGGCTCCTGCAGTACCCGTTGCCAGGCTCCTGTAGTATGTGGCTTCTCTGGTGTCTGGCGCTGACCGTGCACCACTTCTTTGGCACTTGGCTTTTGTAATACCTGTTGATCAGCAGCACCCAGTGGCCAGCAACTTCCCCTGAGTACTCTTTGGGTGTCTTCTCAGTGTAATGCCACCAGCAAGACACCTCTCCCATTGAATGGCTTCTCCTGGCGCTCTCTTTGGAAGCTTTGTGATGAGTTTGAAGGCACAGCACCTCCCTGTGGATAGTCTTCCCAGAGGGTGGATTTTCAGCAGGTTCTGCTTACTGTTACTTCTCAGTGACTTCAGCATCCCATGAGCCATGCTCGCGTTATGTCTTTTCCAACGAGGTCTGGATTTTAGTTCTGGTGCAGGATAGGGAGGGTGCCTCTTCCTACCTCAGCCCTAAGGGTAGGGCCTGCTCTTTATAACTGCTATTCCTGTTTTCTTTAGAGTTATCTTTACTTCTTACTTGCCGATTCCTTATTACCTCAATCTTCTGTTATATTCATAATTCCCTGTATGAAACTTTCTGTGATCAAATTGTTGCATGGATTCTGTCTCTTGATGGACTCTGATGCATTTACTAAGATAAATCTTGGCGGTGATCATTTTGTGTTATTTTTTCCAGAGACATAATGTACTTTTTTGGTTTGTAGATTCAAGTCTTATTTTATTTCTGCAAAGCTTTTTTGAATGATACTTTAATATTTTCCTATTCCCTTTATTTCCATTCTCTCAGGAATATCAATTATATGTATGTTGAATTTCCTTTGCCTTCCATAGCTCTCGTTTTTCCTCTGATCTTTAATCATTTTCACTTAAGTTTTTTAAAACATGTATTCTTTCAATCCTGCTGTCTATGTGCCTGCACTTTCTTCATGACTCCTGTGGTCTTAATTTTTGGAAGGGCTTTATTTTTTCTTTCACTTTTTTTTGTGTTTTTGCAAACTTATCTTTCACTAATTTTGCTGTTTCACTGTACCTTCCTTGATCTTGCATCCTTCTGTTTTGAAGCTCTACTTTATACAGGCATTTGTTTACTAAGTGTTTTATATCTATGGCTTATATTTGGTTACATTTTTCATCTATTCACTGGCAACATTAATATGAATATTCTTTATCTGTCATATGTTTTTCATGCTTCTTTCCTCTATTTTTCTATTATATATTTATATGAATCTCATGCTGATTCTCATTTAATTTTTACACACCTTTAGATGAATTGAATTTTCCCCAGACCAGGACGTTCTACTTAATTTCCTTATAAAAGAACTTTGACTGTGACAGGGCGAGAGAGAGGCATGGACATATACACACTAAAAAACGTAAGGTAGATAGCTAGCGGGAAGCAGCCGCATGGCACAGGGATATCGGCTCGGTGCTTTGTGACCGCCTGGAGGGGTGGGATAGGGAGGGAGGGAGGGAGGGAGACGCAAGAGGGAGGTGATATGGGAACATATGTATATGTATAACTGATTCACTTTGTTATAAAGCAGAAACTAACACACCATTGTAAAGCAATTATACCCCAATAAAGATGTTAAAAAAAAAAAGAAGTTTGAGTGTATATGCCTTCTATAAACCTTTATTTTACTTCAGCCAACAGAGCCAAGTAACTTCAGATATGCGCATGATATAGAGTATATGTCTTCTACCCTGCCTTGTCATGCGGCTGCTTTGTATGAGTATGTGATTCCTCAGTCATCACTCTCTGTTGCTCTTCTCTGGGTGTGCCACTAACTTTGAACTACTAAGATTTTTCAACTGTCTGAAATTTACAGACATAAAAGTACTTTCTTGAAAGCTTCCCACATTCCAATTTACCTTGTGCTGAACTTAGCAGCCATTTCTCATACTGGAGATGGAGATGGAGTTTGCATTCTTGTAATGACTTCCATTGGTAAACAGGTCTGTCTTTATGCTGATATTTTAATACTAAAGATTTAATGGGATTTATAAACTAAGAACTTTCTGAAGACAACCAAAGTTTGTTGTCTTATATTTAGTCTCTGGAATAAGTAAAAATATTAATTTGAGCTAATTAAGATGCATTAATTTTAAAAATACAAATATTATTCAGTTGTGTTATCATCTTTCAGTTCATTCTAGATAGATGTGACCCGAGGAACAGTCTCTGTTCTGATCTGTTGTCCACATGTTACTGAACCGAACCTGGGTCCACTTGCCCTCAGGCAGTAAAGCCAATCTACTGAACTGGGTTGTGGTGAAGGAAAGTACAGCATTTATTGTAAGGCACCAGACAAGGAGTCCGGGACAGTTAGTGCTAAAAAAGCCCAAATTCCCCTATAGGTTTCAGCAAAGTATTTTTATTTATTTAATTTTTATTGGAGTGTAGTTGCTTTACAATGTTGCGTTAGTTTCTGCTGTGTGGCAAAGTGAATCAGCTATACATATACATATATCACCTCTATTTTGGGTTTCCTTTCTATTTAGGTCACCACAGAGCACTGAGTAGAGTTCCCTGTGCTATACAGCAGGTTCTCATTAGTTATCTATTTTATACATAGTAGTCTATATGTGTCAGTCCCAATCTCCCAATTCATCCCAGCTCCTACCTTCCCCCTTGGTACCCATATGTTTGTTCTCTACATCTGTGTCTCTATTTCTTCTTTGCAAATAAGTTTATCTGTATCATTTTTCTAGATTACACATATAAGCGATATTATATGATATCTGATTTTCTCTTTCTGATTTACTTCACTCTTATGACAGTCTCTAGGTCCATCCATGTCTCTGCAAATGGCACAATTTCATTCCTTTTCATGGCTGAGTAATATTCCATTGTATATATGTACCACATCTTCTTTATCCATTCTTCTGTTGATGGACAGTTTGGTTGCTTCCATGTCCTGGCTATTGTAAATAGTGCTGCAATGAATGCTGGAGAGGGTGTGGAGAAAAGGGAACCCTTTTACACTGTTGGTGAGAATATAAATTGATACGGCCACTATGGTAAAGAGCATGGATGTTCCTTAAAAAGCTAAAGATAAAGCAAAGCATGTTTAAAGGCCAGGTGAAGTGCGGGAGTTGCAGGGTATGTGGTCAGCTCATGCACAATTCTCTGATTGGTTGATGGTGAGGTAACAGGGCGGTGTCACATTATCAATCCTTAGGCTCCAGTAGGTCTGGGGGCTGTGAGCTCATGGTCATCAAGTAGTTAACAGTGGGTGTTTTAGCACCTGTAAAAAAACTCAGGAAATGTGTATTGGATACTGTTATCTGGATACTTCAGAGAGACGCTAAAGCAGAGTATATGGGCAAGGCGTTTGTCCCGGGAAGGCCCTACAGGGTCCTGCTTGGTTACACACATCTTGTGTTGTCTCAGTTATTCTGATATCCCCTGGGTATCCCATAAAAGTTTGCTCTGTGATGCTTGCACTGGGTTTTTGTTTTCTCATTTTAGATCCCTTACTGTTTGCACTCATCCCTTAGACTATGATTCTGTCAGTGATCAAAATTCATGCTAAAAAAAGGCTTTGCTTCTTTTTGATATGGTCTGAGAATTTCAGGCAGTCAAATTCCCTGTTAGTGTAGAAATAGATTTTACAGCTTGCTTGGCCCTTCAGTTTTCTCTGTAGCCCAAGATTTATTGTAATAGAGAACCAACCTGACTCCATATTGGATCTATTCCTTTAGCTGTAACCTTTGTGCTCTGTTGCCTGTGCTCAGTCATGCTGGCTCTGTACCTTCTGTAAAAGAACGTTGACTATAACCTGAAATATACATAATAGCACTTTCTCAAGGCTCTGCCTCCCAGGCTTGACCTTTAATGGTATAACACTTATAACAGAGAATAGCATGTGTCTTGTTGGAGGTTTATAGGGGCATCATGACCAGACATAGTGGGCAGCTGCAAGAACAAAGAATTACCACATACCTTCTTGGCTGGCATGAAGAAGTTTGTAATAATCAGTCACACCCCCTCCCCTTTTAGTATAAAAGAAGCCTGAATTCTAACTCGGGGAAGATGGTTCTTTGTGACAGTAGTCCACCATCTTCTTGGTCTGCTGGCTTTCTGAATAAAGTTGCTATTTCTTCCCCAGCACCTCTTCTTTTGATTTATTGGCCTGTCGTGTGGCGAGCAGTATAAGCTTGGACTTGGTAACATTATCTTTGTCTTGATCCTTCCTTCTCTCACTAGTGACTGCATTTTCTGTGTTCTACCACAATCTGCATTGTCTGCTACAATTGGGCCCTGCAGGGGCTGCATCGATGGGAAGATTATTTAAACCCCTCTTGGTGGAAATAGTCACTTCCTGTTTGTTATGTGAATTAAGTACGTGATCCCTCAACTTGCAGCAAGAAGATACACCCCTAACATCGTTGACCTCTTCTGATTATCTAAGAGAAACTCAGGAAAGAGTGGAGGAGATCTTACTACTTAACTGTTTCCTGCTCAATATTATATAGATTATATTGTCTTTGCCAGGTATCAGTTTTACTTTCACAATCATTCTGATGATAGTTCCTACTACAAAGGTATGACTCTAGAAGTTGGAATTTCAGACTCTTCAGCAGGTTAGCGGTAGAAATATTTTGAGAAGAATGGGAGTTTGTGTGTCATTTTATTATACAGGCAGGTAGTCAGCCACATCCATTTGTAAGTAGGAGGAACCAAAGTCCAAGGGTTGGATTTTTCTCCCTTATATTGATGGGATGTGAATGGACTGTGGGGGAATGTTACATAAGAGAGGGAAGTAAAACAAGTACAAGGAGAAGCTATGGAAAAAAACCCAGTGAGCATATTTGTTGTTGCCTACCAGCAATAATGACACTTCTAGGAAATTCCCTTCCTTGGGCTTTATAGCCCCGGGAAGAGTGACAAAAATATTACACCAAGAGGTATAGGCATACCTCATTTTATTGTGCTTTGCTTTATTGCACTTCGCAGACACTGCGTTTCTTAAAATGGAAGGTATGTGGCAACCCTTCATTGAGCAACTCCATTGGCACATTTTTCCAACAGCACTTGCTCACTTCGTGTCTCTGTGTCACATTTTGGTGATTATCGCAATGTTTCAAACTTTTTCATTATTATTTTATTTGTTATGGCCCTCTGTGATCAGTGACCTTTGATGTTACTATTGTAATTGTTTTGGGGTGCCATGAACCATGCCATATAAGATGACGAACTTAATAGATAAATGTGTGTGTTCTGACTGCTCCATTGACCAGCTGTTCCCCCATATCTCTCTCTCTTCTTGGGCCTCTCTGTTCCCTGAGACACACAATATTGAAGTTAGGCCAATTTATAAACCTATAATGGCCTCTAAGTGTTCACGTGAAAAGAGGAGTTTCACAACTCTCACTTTAAATCAAAAGCTAGAAGTGATTAAGCCTAGTGAGGAGGACATGTTGAAAGCCAGCATAGGCTGAAATCTAGGCCTCTTGTCCCAAAGAGTTAGCCAAGCTGTGAATGCAAAGGAGAAGTTCTTAAGGGAAATTAAAAGCGCTACTCCAGTGAACACATGAATGATAAGAAAGTGAAATAGCGATATTGCTGATATGGAGGAAGTTTTAATGGTCTAGATGGAAGATCAAACCAGCCACAACATTTCCTTAAGCCAAAACCTAATCCAGAGCAAGGCCATAACTCTCTTCAATTCTGTGAAGGCTGAGAGAGGTGAAGAAGCTGCAGAAGAAAAGTTTGAAGCTAACAGAGGTTGGTTCATGAGGTTTAAAGAAAGAAGCTATCTCCTTAACATAAAAGTGCAAGGTGACACAGCAAGTGCTAATGTAGAAGCTGCAGCAAGTTATCCAGAATATCTAGCTAAGATAATTCATGAATGTGGCTACACTAAACAACATTTTCAATGCAGATGAAACAGTCTTCTACTGGAAGAAGATGTCATATAGAATTTTCATAGCTATAGAGGAGAAGTAAATGTCTGGCTTCAAAGCATCAAAGGACAGGCTCTTTTGTTAGGGTCAAATGAAGCTGATGACTAAGTTGAAGCCAATGCTCTTTTTTCTTTTTCTGTTTTCTTAAAAAATTTTTTAATTGTTGAAGTATAGTTGATTTACAATGTTTCAGGTGTACAACGAAGTGATTCATTTATACATATATACATCCATTCTTTTTCCGATTATTTTCCATTATAGGTTATTATAAGATATCAAGTATAGTTCCTTGTGCTATATGGTAGAACCTTGTTGTTAATCTATTTTATATATAGTAGTCTGTATCTATTAATACCAAATTCTAAATTTATCCCACCCCCTCCCTTTCCCCTTTGGTATCCATAAGTTTGTTTTCTATGTCTGTGGGTCTGTTTCTCTTTTGTAAATAAGTTCATTTGTATCATCTTTTTTTTTAGATTCCACATATAAGTGATATCATATGATATTTGTCTTTCTCTGTTTGACTTACTTCACTTAGTTTGATAATCTCTAGGTCCATCTATGTTGCTGCAAATGGCATTATTTCATTCTTTTTTATGGCTGAGTAATATTCCATTGTGTATATACATATACCACATCTTCTTTATCCATTTATCTGTCGATGGACATTTAGGTTGCTTCCATGTCTTGGCTATTGTAAATAGTGCTACTATGAACATTAGGGTGTATGTATCTTTTTGAGTTAGAGTTTTCTCTGGATATATGTCCAGGAGTGGGATTACTGGATCATACGGTAACTCTATTTTTAGTTTTTTAAGGAACCTCCATACTCTTCTCCATAATGGCTGCACCAACTGACATTCCTTCCAGTAGAGTAGGAGAGTTCCCTTTTCTCCACACCCTCTCCAGCATTTATTTGTAGACTTTTTGATGATGGCCATTCTGATTGGCATGGAGTGATATACCTCATTGTAGTTTTGACTTGCATTTCTCTAATAATTAGTGATGTCGAGCATCTTTTCATGTGCCTGTTGACCATATAGATGTCTCCTTTGGAAAAATGTCTGTTTAGGTCTTCTGCCTTTTTTTTTTTTTTTTTTTTTTTTTTTTTTGCGGTACGTGGGCCTCTCACTGCTGTGGCCTCTCCCGTTGCGGAGCACAGGCTCCGGACACGCAGGCTCAGCAGCCATGGCTCACGGGCCCAGCCGCTCCACGGCATGTGGGATCCTCCTGGACCGGGGCACGAACCTGTGTTCCCCTGCATCGGCAGGCGGACTCCCAACCACTGCGCCACCAGGGAAACTCCTTCTGCCCTTTTTTGATTGCATTGTTTGTTTTTTTGATATTGAGCTGTATGAGCTGTTTGTATATTTTGGAAATTAATCCCTTTTTGGTCACATCTTTTGCAAATATTTTCTCCTGTTCGGTATGCTGTCTTTTCGTTTTGTTTATGGTTTCCTTTGCTGTGCAAATGCTATTAAGTTTAATTAGTTGTTAAGGGCTAATGCAGCTGGTGACCTTAAGTTGAAGCCAGTGCTCATCTACCATTCCACAAATCCTAGGGTCCTTAAGAATTATGCTAAATCTACTCTACGTGTGCTCTATAAGTGGAACAACAAAGCCTGGATGATAGTACATCTGCTTGCAACATAGTTTACTGGATACTTTAAGCCTGATGTTGAGACCTGCTGCTCAGAAAAAAATATTCCTTTCAAAATATTACTGCTCATTGAAAATGCGCCTGTTTACCCAAGAACCCTGAAGGAGATGTACAATGAGATCCATGTTGTTTTCCTACCTACTAATAGCCCATGCGTCAGGGTGTAATTCTGACTTTCAAGCCTTGTCATTTAAGAAATACATTTTTTGATGCTATAGCTGTCATAGATAGTGATTCCTCTGATGGATCCAGGCAAAGTAAGTTGAAAACTTTCCGGAAAGTATTCACCATTCTGCATGCCATTAAGACTATTCATGATTCACGGGAAGAGCTCAAAATACCAACTTTAAAAGGCATTTGAAAGAAGCTGATTTCAACCCTCATGGATGACTTTGAGAGTTTAAGCCTTCAGTGGAGGAAGTAGCTGCAGATGTGGTGGAAACAGCAAGAGAACTACTATTAAAAGTGGAGCCTGAGGATGTGACTGAATTTCTGCAGTCTCATGATAAAACTTGAATGGTTGAGGAGCTGCTTCTTATGGGTGAACAAAGAAAGTGGTCTCTTGAGACACAATCTGTTCCTGGTGAAGATGCTGTGAAGATTGTTGAAATGACAAAAAAGGATTTAGAATATTATATAAACTTAGTTAATAAAGCAGTGGCAGTGTTTGAGAGAATTGACTCCGATTTTGAAAGAAGTTCTACTGTGGGTAAAATGCTATAAAAAAGCATTGCATGCTACAGAGAAATTGTTCTCGAAAGAAAGAGTCCATCGATGTGGCAAATGCTGCAGCCATTCCACTTCGGTGACCACCACCATGCTTCGTCAGCAGCCATCCATCAAGGCAAGACCCTCCACCACAAAAAAGATTACCACTCACTGAAGGTTCAGATGATGCTTCACATTTTTTAGCAATAAAGTATTTTTAAATTAAGGTATGTACATTTTTTTTAGACATAATGCCATTGCACACTCAATAGACTCATGTGGTGTAAACATAACTTTTACATGCACTGGGAAACCAAAAAATTTATGTGACTCACTTTATTACGGTGGTCTGGAACCAAATGTGCAATATCTCTGAGGTGTGCCTGTAATTTTAAAAGGCTATTTTAGAATGAGGTCATTTTTACGTGTTCTTTTAGATACCTAACACACAATGTAGGTCTAATAAATAGTACATAATTACCTCTAGGGAAAAATTGCTTTTTAGATATTCGTTTTCTCTGCCACAGAACAGAATGTGAAACTAAAGCAAGAAAGACAAGGATTTATACAGCAGTCCCAGCTGTACACTTAACATGGTGCTGGAGTATTATGATAAATATCTTCTGTTTTGCGGGAGATCAAAACAGTCCTATCAGAGATCATTTTCAGACTTTTAGCAATATTCTATTTCAGCTCTTTTTTTAAGAGTGTACGTGTTGTTATATAGATGATTATGGAGAAGCAGAAAAAATGAGGTTTAAAATCCCAGAGGATTAGACTTTGGTAGCTTATTAAATCAATAGCACCCGGAAGACTGTACATAAAATGATTTCCGTACGTAAAACCTGTTGTTTTGTACAAGATGGAACACATCTGGTGAGGAGCAGACCTACCTGTTACCTCTGGATGGACGTAGCTACCTAATGTGTGGGGCCTTGTGCAAAACAAAAACGCAGAGCCCTTTGGAAGAGTTAGAGCAGAGCATGACACCAGGTCTGCAGGGCTCTGTGTGACTGAATAGGTCTCATGCCCATGAAGCCAGCCCTTCCTCTGGCTGTGCTTGCCCAGGGTGCCAGGGAAGTGTTCTAATCCTCCAAGTGTTACTCATCTTTCTCCCTGTTTCACTAATGATGCCCATCAGTCTATCTTGTGCACTTATATCCTCTCCCTGGTAAGATACCATTGCCCCTAAGGTATCAGTCACTATAATCTCCATGGGTATGAGTTTTGTAGATGCTTACAGTTGAGAGCAGGTTTTATATATGGTAAGATGGAGAGAAACTAGGAGTGGGAGAGAGAGGAAGGGTGGGAGGCCACAAGAGGCTGCCCGGGCATGGCATGAGGATCTTGAGTACATGTGGAAGGAGGTACCCTGTTGAGGGGGATCCCTGAAATGGCCTAGTAGGAATGGAGTGAAGAAAAAATGTTTTTATATTCACTGTTTTACATGGATTTTATGTTAGGTCCTTTGCAGATTGAGAAGGTGAGTTTGGGTGTCTGTATGCATATGCTAGGTGGTTGTAAACTGCAGGGATTAAAGATGAAAGGAAATCCTCCTTTAGCTACAGATTCTGGGTTCTTCTTTTATGCCTCAACAGAACCTATAGCAGTTTGCTCCCTCTCATGCCTAGCAACTCCAAAGATGGTTCCTGGGAAAAGCTTGCACCCTGCCTTCCGATACCCCTACTCATTACTTCAAAGCAGATGTTGGATGTTTTTAATGTGGGAAAACAGGGAATGACCTCAAATTTTGTAGTGAAGCATCAGTTATCCATATATCTGTGGGATGTACAAATCATGTTGATCTTTTCTGTTAACATATAGAAAGGCAGGATATCAGTTACCTGTTATCACTATAATGCTATATAACAAGCAACCCAAAACACCCCAGTATTTTGCAACAATAAGCATTTATTTAATGCACGAATCCATGATTTCCCTGGCCTGGGCTGGGCTTCGCAGGGCTTGCTCATGTGTCTGTTGCAAGCTACGCAGGGCAATTAGGCAGCTCTGCTGTGTTTGGTTAGTCTTGCCCCCGTGACGGGGCGTTGGCAGACTGCTGGTTGGTATGGATATTCTTATCCCAGTGGCTAACTTGGCTTGATTCCATGTGTCTACTGTCCTCTAGTAGACTAACCTGGATATTTTTTCATGGCAATGGCAGAGGACAAGAGGTGGGCAGAGTCATAAAAGTACTTTTTCACGCTTATGCCTGTGTCACGTCTGTTAACATCCCATTGGCTCAAGCAAGTTGCAAGGCCAGCCTAGATTCAAATGGTAAGGAAATTCATTCTTCCTTTTTAGGGAGCAAAACTGTAAAGGCACATGGCAAACGATGTGGATAAAGAGAGTGAAGAATTGAAATCATTTATACAATCAATTTATCACAGTTGCTAATTTGGGCACTTAGCTGTTAAACTAATAGTCTATCAAAAGTCTTGCCAAGACTATTAATATTTAGAGTAAAAGGACATGCTGAGTTTTTTTTTTTCTTTGTATTTTTTAAGGTTTACCTTCGAATCAAGTTGGGTCACTCAGAAATATTATACCTGTACACCAGTTTTAAATACATTGTCTCTTAGGCCCAACCCACCATTCTGTGCCCTGCTTTGTGAAACTGTGGTTGAACCCTATAAACATTTCTCCTTTGACAGCTGCCTTGATGCTAATCTGTCAATACAGGATGCTGGAAGGACCCTATTGAAGTGATGGTGACAAAAAGACCCTCCCTTTCCAGGCTCCAGTACTCAATCCATTGTATTCATCATGGAACTCAGTGGGTCAGCCTGTAGATGGCCCGTGGGACTGGCCTCAGGGGCCCTCATGGACTGGCTCCTGCCTCCCACCTAATGGCTGTTTCTGTGGCAACTCTGGCCACATCCTCAGGTATCTACCTCCTTACCTGGCTGGGACATTTGTACGGACCAGATCCTCTGGCAGGTTTCCTCCCCCGTGATGTGGTAGCTCTACCCTCTTCAAAGTCCTTAGTTCTTCATTGCCTCCTTGCTTGCATCTCCTCAGCCTAGTGGTTTCTTTTCTGCAAGCGCTATATCTGAATCCCTTAAACCAGAGGTTGGCAAACTCTGATCAGTGAACAAAATAAGGGGATGTCTACTTATCAAATTAGTTAAAAATTCAGAGTTAGGATAATAGCTAATTATGGGAAAGCTGTGGGGAGGCAAGTACTCTAATGCAAGGCTGTCACGAGTGTGCTGACTTTGGGAGGTCAGTATGAAATACATTATATGTAATTATATATGCAATATGTAATGAAGCCCTTACAATGTGCATATACTCCTTAGCTCAGAAATTCATAAAATAATGAGGATGTTTGAAGACTTACATACAGGTCTGTTTATTGTGGTTCTACCAAAACTGGGAAAGCTTTAAATATCCAACAGTTGGGACTGGCTGAATAAATCGTAGCATATCCATGCATTAGACTACTTATGCTCATGTTTGAGAATTATATTTATTAACATGGAAAAATAGTCATAATGTGTTTTAATTCTTGTGCTTGTAACAAAATATATTTTACAATATTTACAAAGCTGGGATTGGAGAGATTTTGCTGTCTTCCTCCATTTCTTTGTGAGTTTTTCAGGTTTAAATATTTTTTAAGCTCCCTGTTATCCAGTATTAAGTGATGTCAATCCCTCTATCAGTAGGTCACCCAGTGAAACCCTACCTTTTCTTATTGTTAAGAAGGCTTTTCATCTTCTCCAACTCAATATGTGGTCTTTATTTAATATTTGTTTATATCCATTGTACTGGTCCTGCTCATGGGGTAGAATCCCACGTATCTCCTTGGCATTGAGTTATCATTAAAGCCTGGCTTTGGTGTTTTGGGAAAGATGCTAAACATCAATGGATACCAAGAGCTCACAAGAAGATAGAGGTGATGGTCAAACACAAACATCTTCAAATTGGGGATGAAGTTTCCTGACTTCTTTAATTTCTCCTGATAAAGATCCCACCCCTGTTATATAATATAAAATGCAGAGTTATGGGGGTGGAGGTGGTATGGACAAGACTTGGGAAGATTGGGAAATATTATTCTGTGGGAGGTGGTTTCTTGAGATACATGTATGTCATGGTCAAAAACCACATCCCTTGAGATTGGCTGGTGGTGTCACTGTCTGCCTTCTGAGGCCCCTTTAGCATCTCCTAGTCTTCCTCACCTCAGCCACTACAGAAGCCACACCTACTAAGGGAGAGAGATCCAGTGTGGGTGATGGTGTATACTATCTAAAGAAGGCCAAAGAGGCCTCTTTAAGCGATAGAATTATGGATTTTTTTCCTTTGTGTTTTAAAATTTTTCTACCATAAATGGGTAGTGTTTGTGTAAGTGTTAATAGTAATAAAAGTAATAAAAAGGTATTTGGGGTTAAAAAAAAGCCTCCATTCAAAGGAATATATCTGAGGAAGAATTTCATGCCTTCCGAATTGCCTGTCTTCCTTCCAAAAATCACAGTGCTTAACTGACTACCTTTCCCATCTATGGACAAGGACAGAGTTTATGAGTATGAAAGGCAGAACAGTATGCAGTCCTGAAAAATCTTGTTTATCCTTGAACTGTCAGGGACACAGTAATGCTCAATTCTAGGGGTCACTACTCACATGTCTTTCACGTGAGCAACGCCCCATTGGGAAATGTAGAGCTGCTGTGCTCTCCCGTATATTAATTTACTTCTAAATTATTTATTTAATCTGTCGAGAATAAGAAGAAGCCCTAGGGGACATTCTAGATTGCTTCATAGTTTAATGGGTTAAAACAGTTTCTCTAAGAGCTATATTAACTTTGACAATTGACTAACTGTCCAAATAGAACAATTTAGTTCTCTAAACCATTTTTCAATTCTTGAAGAAGGTCAGGGTCATTTATTTGATTTCTTACAAACTGGGACTCCTGGTATTAAGTTAGGGGAGGCTCATTAAAATAAATTGATATAGAATTGTTTAAAGTTTTTGATATGTGTGGTTGGCTCTAGTGTCTTCTAGGTATTGGATTAAATATTTTAAATTGAAAATTTTGGTTTTAGTCTGTAGGGTATATAGTGGACATATCTTTGGACAAAGCAAGATTAATTAAAATACTGTTGTTATATTTTTTCAATTCTAATCCTTGGAGTTTTGAGAGTTAAAATGTGTATGACTTCCTTATCAGAAAGCCACAACTTGTTACAAGTCTGAGTCTCACTGCTTCTAATTTCTTTGGGTCTCATGTTGACATTAATCTGCTCACACAGAGAGAAGGCTGGCTGGCACTGTGGAAGGAACCCTGGCATGGAGCCCTAAGATTCCTGTTTTATTATCTGTAAAATGAGAACAATGATATCTCTTTCTCTGACCCTCATTCTTTTACTTCCCTCTTTCCCTTTTAAGGTCCCTTGTGACTACACTGGGTCCAACTGGATGGGTAATCCAGGATAATCTTTCTATTTTTACATCAGGTAATTAGTAACTTTACTTCCCTCTGCAATCTTAATTCCCTTTTGCCATGTAAACGGACATATTCACAGGTTCTGGGGATTAAGGTGGACACTTCGGGAGTGCATTATTCTGCCTACTGCATTCAAACTGCTTTATCTACCGATCTGAGGTTCTAGAATCATGTGAAGAGGCAACAGCTTCACAGAGACAGTCTCCCATAATTTTGTGAGGTCAATCAAATTCATATAATAAAATCTTTCTCTCTTTCTCCCTCTGTCTACACAGACAAACACACGTACACGCACATACGGATACACATCTCCTAGGGGCTCTGTTTCTTAGATTAAGCCCTGATTGATGTAGAACCCTTTATATATTCTTAATACCAGTCCTTAGTCAGATATATTTTGGAAACATTTTTTCCCCCCAGTCCGATTGTCTTTCCATTTTCATAATGATGTCTTTAGATAACAACAGTTTTTTTTTATCTCGGTGAAGTAAAATTTATTGGCCAGTGATTTTTTTGGTCTGGTCTAGGAAATCTTTGTATCAAAGTCATGAAGATATTATCCTACCTTTTTTCAACATGGTATAAGCTACTGGTCAAAGTTTTTTTTGAAATGGATTTTCAGTTGTTCCAATACCATTTATTAAAATGACCTTTCTTTCTTCATTAGATTGCTTTAGTATCTTTGTTTGTTTGGGCTTTTTTGGTTTGTCTGTTTTGGCTGTGCCATGTGGCATGAGGGATCTTAGTTCCCCGACCAGGGATTGAAACTGTGCCTCCTGCAGTGCAAGCGTGGAGCCTTAACCACTGGGCCACCAGGGAAGTCCTGCTTTAGTGTCTTTGTTGGAATTAATTGACTATATCCACATGGGTTTATGGCTGAACTCTATTCTGTTCCATTGATTTGCTTGTTTACCCTTAGGTCAAGATCACACTGTAATGACTACTATAACTCTATAGTAAACCTTGAAATCTGGGAGTGTAAATCTCATAACTTTTTTTTTTAGAAACTGTTTTGGCTATTCTAGATTCTTTGAATTTACATATGAATTTCAGAACGAGTTTGTTAATTTCTTTAAAAAAATCCTCCTGGGATTTTGATTGGACCTGAATTTGATATGCAGATTAATTTAGGGAAGTATTCGTGTCTTACTAATGTTGCTATGCTATAAACATATAAACATGTATCTCCATTTATTTGGGGTTTTTCTTAAATATTCTCAGGAAATGGTTTTTAGTTTTCAGTGTAGAACTTTCACACATCTGTTATTAAATTTATTCTTAAGTATTTTAAAGCTACTGTCAATAGTGTTTTAAAATATTTTCTAATTGTTTGTTGCTAGTACATATAAATGCAATTTATTGTTGTATACTGACCTTGAATCCAACAATCTTGTTAAATTCATTTGTTCTAATTTTTGAAAATAGATTCCTGGATAAAATCCAAAACACTGACAACACCAAATACTGGCAAGGATATGGAGCAACAGAAAAACTCATTCATTGCTGGTGAGAATGCAAAATGTACAGCCTCTTTGGAAGACAGTTTGGCAGTTCTTTACAAAGCTAAATATAGGCCTACCATATGATCCAGCAATTGTGCTTCTAAGTGTTTACCCTCAAGCCTGCACATGCATGTTTACAGTAGCTTTCTTTAGAACTGCCAAAAACTGAAAGCAACCAAAATAGACTCCAACAGATTAATGGATGAACGAACTGTGGTACATCCATACAATGAAATATTATTTAGCAATACAAAGAAATGAGCTATCACCCATGAAAAGACATATAGGAAATGTAAATTCATATTGCTAAGTGAAAGAAGTCAATCTGAATAGGCTGTGTTTTCTGTGATTATGACTATGTGACATTATGGAAAAAGCCAAGCTATGGAGACAGTAGAAAGATCAGTGGTTGCCGGGGGTCTGTGAGAGGAAAGGGACATGTGCCATGCAGGCCTCAGCAACGTGATGGCAGCAGGTGGCCGGGGGAAGGGGTGAGGGTGGAATGGTGGCCATGAGGTGGAGGGAGGTGGCTCATTAACCTCTGACCGGAAGTAATAGAGTCTCACGCCTCGTGGTGTATAGCTGTTGCAGCTTAATTTTGAACTATAGAGGCTGTGGTTTTAGCAGTGTGTTTGGGCCAAGTGGAGCCTTGTCAGATGACAGCAAGCCCCAGAAGGTTTAGGAAGTAGGTGCAGCTGATGCAAAGGAGGAGGTTTTTCCCCTTTCAGTATATAGGGCTTTTAGATATTAAGGCCTAGAAAAATTATGTGATGCTTGTTCTGTAAAAGTCTACAGGTCAGGACTTAAAACTACAACTAAGTTTCACTAGTGGCTTAGAGCACTGATATGTGTATTTCTAGCAGCCTGAGGTAGGTGGAGAAGAGAGGTGACTTCAAATCTGTTCCTCTTTATGTTGTTTTCAAGTCATTCTGGGCCAAGGGAGGATCATGCAGAGAGACTGACTGTGTTGTGTGTGCCTTGTTGACAGTCTTGTAGGGGATATTCTTCCTGTCACATGGCCTCAGTCGACTCTGGGTTTGTTAGTTACATAAGCCCTGATCATTACTTTAGAATTTAACACAAATTGTAGCTTCATCCATAAGTGTGGGATTAAGTAATAAAGAAATAAGTAACATCAGCGTTTCTGGTTCTTAAGAAGATGATGAATGAGCCAGGGTGGTTGGCTCCCTCCCCCAGATCAACCTTGGAGAAACTACAAAATCAAGAAGTAAAAATGAATTCAAGGAACTAAAAACAATGAAACCCCATGGAGAAATCCTTGTGAGACTGAAGTCTCTGTTCACTTACTAAGTATATAGAAGGTAGATGGCTGCAGCCCAGGGTGGAGGGTGTTAGTAAAAGGATTTGTTGGAGGAACACAGTGGATAAGATAAACAATAGAAATCTGTGGAGGGTGATTATACAGCCTAAACAAATGGGGGGAGATAGATTCCATAGGCCTACCTGGTTTCATACCCTGAGGCAGAGGCTATAGCTCTGGACTCAAGGCTCCTGGTCACAAGAGTGTAGTAAACACAGGGCTCAAAGGGGAAACGGAAATGAAGAGGTTTTGAATGT
Organism: Phocoena sinus; assembly: GCF_008692025.1. Lineage (NCBI taxonomy): Eukaryota > Metazoa > Chordata > Mammalia > Artiodactyla > Phocoenidae > Phocoena > Phocoena sinus. The sequence continues at coordinate 76,848,241 of NC_045774.1, forward strand.
ACAAGAAAGTTACCTCAGATAAGACCCGGTGACTAAGGCTGACACCACTGTAAATTTCTAAATTTTGCAAGAACACAGTAATATCTCAAATGCCAGTTCTCTGAGAGACAGGTGGATTTTCTCTCCAGGTATAGTAAACATAATGTCATTATTATTATGAGAATTAAATGCAAAGATGCAACTAAAGTGCTTAGCCCAGCGCTAGGAAAACAGGGCTCAACAAATATTAGCTGTCACTTAAAATTATTTTCAAGTTTAATCTGGGGGGTAGCGTACTCCGTGAGTGGTCAACTGAACTCACTTGATAAAACCGCTATTTTGCCAGTGTTTTTCTTCAATATGACTCTCAAAAGAAAAAGTCTTATTATAAGGCAAGAAGAAATATGATACCTATGAAAATGATATATTCTTGTAGAAAAATCTATGAACCTACAAGCAGAAGTACCCAGGAAATCCTTTTGGGATTTGGACATAAATGATACTGTTGGAGAGTAGCAGAGACTGCTTGGGCAAATGAACGTGTGTGATGTATTCTTGAAATAGATCACAGAAATTGCACAGAGGCAAGAGATAATGAAGGCAGATCTTTTCCTTATCTGGACATCTATTAGTTGGCTTATTTAGTTAAAATCAGGCACTACTTTGACAATTCATTTTTGAAGGTATAAAAGTGATAAAGTGAATTGCTTTGCTGGGCCTAATTCTGGCCAACAAGGAGCTATTGGCTGGTAAAATGGAAGTGATTGAAACCTTAGGATAAAGCAGCTTTTTATTATGACAATTTAAAAAACTACAGAAAAGTGAGTGATTAAACAAACATCCATGTACTTACCACCTGGATTTAATAATTATTCCCATATTGCCTAGGGATCAGTTCCTTCTCTGGGTTTCTGATACTGCCAAATGCCAATATGGAAAACATTAAGTTAGGAATAATAGTTTGATAAGTCAAAAATAAAGGACTGGAGCTATTTATCAGGATAGTACCTCTTCTTGATATTATGCTACACCTAGTATTCATTTTGCAATTCTTTTGCCCATTATGAGTGAATTCCTTTCTGAGTTTTTCATGAGTAATCTTCATGTCTATAATTTCCCCCTTTGAAAAAAGTGGGTGGTCATTCATTCTCAGTGGGATGCACTATTTTTCAATATAGGGAAAAGATCATTTCAGTGAAATACTTTGGATCTGAGAATTCCATACAGAGAAAAGTGAAGCAATCGATGGTTTGACTTTTATTGATATGGAAAGTAATGATTCTGAGAAATATCTGTCTATATACAGTGCAATGGTAGGGTGACTTCTACTTCAAAATAATCTTGAATTTGTAAATAAAATAGTATTTCACCTTTATATGATACTATTCCTTCCAAGAGCTCAAAATTTTTTCAAATTTATTTCTCCATTTATTTTCATCATAGCTCTGTGATGTAGATAAGAAGGGATAGATATAACTTAATGATTAATATTCTAAAGGGAAAATATATTTTGGGGATATTTTATTTGAAAGTCAAGAGAATATATCTTATTGTTTCTTACCAAGAATTGTAAAGACCATAAAATATATTGAAACATATAAATATATGTTTATAGTGTAGGTATCCCTTTTTTTCTTGAAAATTTATATATTGATGCTTGTAACCCATAGGGTAGAAAAATGAAACACATAAAAATACTGTATGCTTTGTTTAATGACTGTAGATGATATATGTCACTGTACCTCTGAAAGCCAAGCATTTGTCTACCATAAATCCTGGAAGCATAAAACCAGCTTAAATATATGCCTTGGTAAGAGTAGTAGAGAGGGAAGAATGTTAGCAGGCTTGAGGGAGTCCTGTTAGATACTAACAAGAAAGATCATTAAAGCTGTTTCAGACAATACTCTCAATAGTTTCTGACAATTCGAACCCTGTGCATGTAATTCTCATTGAAATGTGTTTGAAATCATATCTTTCACTGAAGGATATACACTAAAGTATTATTAGGTGTAATCTATTCTTATAGGGATTATAGGTAATTTTATTTCCCTATTTATATTTTCTAGTTATTTATTCCTTATTTTTTTACAATAACATTAAGAAAGAAGAAATACGTTATTTTTAAAGTTTTTCAGTACAATTTATTCTTCCTACATTTTCATTTACATTTATTAAGTATCTTAGAAATATTACACTCAAAGTAATAGAGCTCCAGAGAGAGGCCATTAACTAAGAGGGGAACAGTCTTAGTGTGCCAACTTCCTAGTTAGCCTGCTCGCCTCCCCACTACACATATTTGCCTTCTGGTGGTTATTACTACGTAATTATCTTCAAGATGTGGCTGAAACTTGAATCTATATCTGGCATCAGGCCAAGTCTGTGAATCCATGAATATAGGCCACCAAATGCATTTAGGGTACAGCCTGCTGAAGGTTCTTTCTTGACAGTCAATGATGATGAATGTGCAAAGACTGGCTATTCTCTTGGGAGAAGAAAATATACTCCACCTTAAGTGACAGCTACAGTTTTCTAACAGAAAAAATAATCAGCAAAGGGAGAGAGGATCAATGATAAGGATAGGGAAAATACTCTGAGAATAGAGTAAGTACAATATATACATAATAGAATAGATAGTGAGGCTGCTCCTGAGTCCAAACTCTTATTTTTAAAAGTCTGATAAAAATTTACTCAATTACATTTTATACAGTAATATTTAGTGAGCTTTGTCCAAAAAGGCTATGTTTTAAGTTTGTTTGTAAAAATAACAAAAGCTTTATCACTCAGTCTCTGGTCAATAAGAAAGGAAGAAAACCTGGCTAGAAATAACAATAAATAATTTCACACAAAAGACCAGGTGATATAAGAATAGTATATTAATTAATATATTTTCTTTGTATTTACAATAAATCAATTTGTTAATACTGTGATAGAGAAAATAATCAGTCCACATTATGTAGTAGAAACAGGCTTTGAGGCTGATCAGACCTCTCACAATAAAAACATACAAGGATTCTTCCACAGCTAAAGTACTTTTCAACATGACAGTGTTGGATGAAGGTAAAACTGACAGAGTACTTTACTTTATGTCCTAGAATCAAGGAATCGAGGATATTACCAACCATTAAGCAAGCAGCAAAAAGCTGTTTAGTTTTTCCAGGACTATTTAAATATAGTAGTTACCATATGAGAATTTAATTTTACTTTGAGATATAAAAAGTAAAAACCCTAAATAGCGAAACTGCACTAATCAAAAGCAGCCCCAAACAAAAAAGCCATCAACAGAAATGAAACAAGGCATTCTTACATATCATGCATAAAAAGGATAATTACATAATACATGCTTTAATGACCAGACTAATAATAAATGAGGTAAATTTTACAGTCATTGGAACAAATAAACTATATTCAACCACTTAAGTGTTGTACCGACACTGCTTTTGTTTCAAAATATAAAGGAATCTAATTAACATCTAAAAACTGCATACTTTGAATGTTTGCTTTTTTAATCCCCTTTTGAAATAGTAAAGGGGTACTGTGTAACAAAATATTATCTGAATATAAATTAGCAACACCGATATGATACAATTATCATGTAATTGCCATTCTGTATATGCACAGTGGAAATATTTTGAAAGCTAGGAAACAGATGAAAACAGACTGGTCAGAATTTTAAATTTCAGACTAATCCATGATAATCTAGAACAGAAGAAGACAAAAATAAAATTCACTAAATAGATATAACTTGATATCTTTTCCAAATTCAGTAGTCCACTAAGATGCAACTTCTAAACAAGTCTATTACCTCAAAGGTAAAAAGGAAGAAAATGTAAATCTCTTTTGAGCTTTAGTTTTCAAGTTTATGCTCTGAAAGAAGGCCAACAACAGTCAGAACAGCAATATTGTATCTTTGCTTTTGAATTTTGTATTTGTTCTATTTTAGTTATAGTGTGGAATAGAGAGAAAAATATTAAATTATCAAGTAAAGGGTAAGTATTTCTGGCCAGTTCATGAAATATATTGGGCTAATCAGTTGGGTCAAGAATTTCCTATTATGCTGCTACATTTATTATCTATGGCCTTGGAATAGTAATTTAGGAGATGTCTATCATAACTACGGACGGCACTTTTCATGGTATACCAATTTCCATTTTTACTTTCTTCTCTCCTTTGCCACTTAAATGCATTATTTTAACCACCTGATAGGAAATTTTATTTTACAAATTCCTGTTTCGTTTACTGAAGAAGTGATTTTAACGCATAAATCTGCCAATCCTGAGAGATGATAATGATGATGATGATGGGAAAACTAAAACCCAGAGGATTATTCACTCAAATTTCTGCTTCAGTTTTTTTTGGAAGATTGCTGGCAGAATAGAAAGAAGAGCCAAAATCATTAGAACAAATACTGAGTTCCAGGAAACAGCTTCCCCTGCTGTTGTAAGCTGGTACAGTGTTCCTGCCTTAATTGCTACGAAAGAGGGAGATGCAACACCTCGAAAAGTGCCAGTAAAAAGAACTTTCAATGGCACGTTTATCACAGGAGACATGAATAAACCAATTAGGCAGAAATGGGGTTATTCTCAAAAATATAATGTAGTTAATGAGATGTTCTCTGTGACGTTCAACCCACTGTGACCATTTTACTGCTTTCTCAGTTAGGTATTTATATACAACCGGCCTCCCGACTAAAGAGGAGAGCATATAGCAGAGTGAGGCACCGAGTCCAGAACACAAACAAACAAGAAATAAGGCTAGTGGAAAGGGATAAAGAAACCCTGAGAGTATATTGAGAGATACGGAGCCCGGAATAGCAAATACTCGCAAGAAAATATATGGAGCAAAATAAGCTTTTTAGAGAAAACGCACATACAAAAAAGTAGAGAACAATCAAGTGCTAAACTGTCTCACTGAGAGTGCAGAGAATGGAGAGATCAGGTTGGAGCAGCCTGAGATTTTATGAAAGAGATGAGATTTGAGCTTGGCTTTGAACGAAGTGTGATTAAGGAGCCTTGAAAGTCAAGACATAGAGGAGCTGATTTTATTCATCATCAGTCTTGACTGGGAAAATTATGGGGGAAATTCTGTCTTAGAATGAGTTTGAATATTCTCCGTTGAATAGGGGGCAAGACTTGGGGAAGAGTAGTAGAGGAGACTGGTTGTCCCTGATTTCTAGTCTCTCTCTCTCTATAGCAGGAGAACCCTGGGATTTTTTTTAGCTGGGCACATGGCCATCCATTTCCCAGCTTTCTTTCCACTGAACCATGGCCACGTCATTATGTTCCAGCCTGGAAGTTGTGAGGGAAAATGATTTGTGATACTTCTAAAGACATGTCCTTAAGGGAAGGGGCTGTACTGTTTATCCCTCCTTCTTCTATCCTGCTGCTGCCCTATGGGAGAGGGAAACTATCTTCTATCTTTTTAAAGGTATGTTAGCTCAGGTTTGTATTTCATGCAGCTGAACCTATACCCTAACTAATAAAATTTGGTATGTGAAAGTAGAGTACTGTATGTAACAGAAACTTAACTAGGTGCATTTATTTGATAGTTTCAAGGATACAGACATTGCAGAATGTAAAAGGGGGTCACATTTTTTATGCTGTGGCAAAACAGTGGCAAATGTACCTCTGACACTTGGATGGGTAGATTTTGGGCCAAGTGAGCCAGTAACTCCAGCAGAAATGGTGGGGAAAAAAATAAATGTCTGTTGGCTGCTTCTGACCTCTTTTAAAAGGCCTGGCAACAAAGAGGAGAGCTCAGGCTAGAACTAGCTGGTTTGCAAGTAGAAATGGAGGGAAATACAACTTTGATGAAGGACTTGGTGCCTGAGGCAATCTCAGATGACTGGGGTTCTGGTGATTTGGGGCCTCACAGGGCTGAAGAAGTAAACTGATTCTGTAATACAAATTCAAGCAATTATAGAACTGTCAGTTTTAGCAGGAGATAGGAATAGGGCCACAAACATTTTCAAGCACCCTTGTTAGACTATGGGAACCAGTCTGGCTGTGAAGATGAGATTAAGGGTGTTGCCTTGTCCCCACGTCTCAGCTGGCTTCCAGTAGCTGCCACTGCTCTAGGCAGGGTACAGAGGTTGTAAGTGAAATGTCAGTCCTCAAGTCTTGAAGCAATTTTTTGATGAAATCTTTGGCTGAGTTCATCCCTTGAAAACTAAAAGACTAGAATCCTAGTAAGTTTTTGCGGGAATGTTATTACCAAATGATCCACATGTCAGGGCTGCAAAAGCCTGTGATTTTTTTTTAACCTCTAAAGCAACTTGCAAATCTTCAAACCTGCATTGGTGGGAAGTAGGTTGTGAAAGCTATGTAGCCTCACTTCAGAAGTGTCTAAGGAGGATAACGGACAAGAAAGAAACCCCTGGAAGGCCAAACCAGAGGCCTGTGAGAAAAATGGACAAGCAGACAGAAGAACTGAGGCCTTCTAGATTGGCTAATGGAGACACTTATGAGCTCTGGGAATTTGTACAATATAGGCTCACTTTTTTTTTTTTTTCAAATTTAAGATTCATTTTTTAAAGTATACATATCATATAAAAGTTTTATCTCATGAAAATATGCCCCATATTAAATATTTTTTTTTTTTTTTTTTTTTTTTTTTTTTTGCGGTACGCGGGCCTCTCACTGTTGTGGCCTTTCCCGTTGTGGAGCACAGGCTCCGGACGCGCAGGCTCAGCGGCCATGGCTCACGGGCCCAGCCGCTCCGCGGCATGTGGGATCCTCCCACACCGGGGCACGAACCCGTGTCCCCTGCATCGGCAGGCGGACTCTCAACCACTGCGCCACCAGGGAAGCCCTAAATAATTTTTAAGATACATAATTACTTATGGGTAATGTTTTCAATCTAGTTTATCCATTATCATAGTCCCTGAACCTGCCTTGTTTCCTCTCCTAAGGCTCAGTGCAGAATATAACTTCCCCCATTATGAGGGGCAAGAAATCAAGGATACTAGGAAGACCAGTCTCAGTTATCACTGATGATGCCAAGAGGCACTTAACACCATGACCATGTTATTTAAACGTAAATTAGAAGATAAGCTATATGAGTGAACTTCATGAAGTTTTTCATGTAAAGTGTATTTTATGTCATCAAAGATATTTGATAATTGGGTAGCTTTTATTGTGATTATCCTGTACCTCCCCTACCACTGAGTATATTGGGTAAGACAACTGCTTTTTTTTGTTTTTTTGGTAAATAACTAGACCACATCTGGACCTGATATAAAGGAGGGCGTGTCACTGAAAAACAAACAAACAAACAAACAACAAAACCTGGATTTTGAGCTGATGCAGTAATTGGACACAGCCTTGCGGTGGTGTCCTTTGAGGTCTAGGTGAGTGTGTTCTTCCAATATAGGAAGAAGTATACTATGCCAGTCAGGTCTCCTTTGAAGAGAGTTTCTCAAGCAAGAGGTGCAGTCAACAGCAGCACCTTCGAGATCCACCAAACTCTTGGAGCAGAGGACACGCTCTCCCTCACTCTCTGGGTGACTCTAGCCAGTGACTGAGCATGGTGGGGTTCTAGGTGTGGCCATTGCTGCTCAACATGAAACTCATGCAAAGGGCAATGTTTGCTTTGTAACTTCCTGTGGGGCTGGCTAAGAGTGTTTTGAGTGGTACCATAGTCTGGGCTCTTCCTATCCAAGCCTCCTTCTTTTTTCCTTTCCTTTCACAGGCATCAGACCTACACTGAGCACTGAAAGCTTTTTGTGCCTACTCCTACACCCTCTCCCCTTTGTCTTTCACAGGCTTCTCCACCCAAAACATCTCTTGCCCTTCTAACTCTGCCTTGACCACTGTTTCCCGGAGGGCCAGAGCCAACACAGGCGCACATGCATGTTCGTTTACTGTAGAGTCAAGTAACAGCCAGTATTACATGTCCTTGTCTGTGGGATACAAGTTATTACCACTCTGCCACTCAATGGAGAATGTTCTTCGTATCACGTTAAATAGATTTTCCTTTTTGCACTTCAAGTGCCTTTGTTTTATCCTCAAGTTTTTCCAAACTCCCATCCATATTATTTATTCTATATATTCTCAAAATTTCCCTGAGTCTTTCCATCCCAACCCTCTGTCTCCTGGCTCCCGTCTCTACGAGGACTCTCTAGGACAGCTAGAGTGTGGCCATTACTTTGCTTCACTGCTCTCTTGAGTTGGGAATGACTATTTTGGGGTGGGGGGGCATGGCCTTCTTTCTTTGTTTTGATGGTATACTTTCCTATTTTCTTAAAATACATTTTCATGCCTAAGGAAGATTGCATTTAAGTTAAACTTCCGGGTCCTCGCATGTTTGAAAACGTCTTTACTCTGACCTCATTATGTTGGCTTTAGAAGTCTGGGGTAAAAATCATTTTCCCTGGGAATTTTGAAGGCCTTCCTCTATTGCCTTTCCACATCCTGTGTTCTGATGAGGTGGCTAATATCTTTGATTTTCACTCCCTTGTCTTTTCTCCTGGGTAGCTTTTTGGATCATTTCTTTATACTCAGAGCTATGACATTTTACCAGGACGTGTCTAATCCTGGGTGCAGAATGAGTCCTTTTGGTCTAAAGACTGACTTAATCTTCAAGGAAATTATCAATTAGTGCTTCTGTGACAATTTTTCCCTCAATTTTGTTTTCTCTTTCTGGAATTCTTACTTGGATGTAAAATGTCTTGAAATAATCTTTCGAATCTCTCTTCTTTTCTTCCATGTTTCAGTCTCCTTGTATTGGAATCAGGGAGAGTTCTTTAGATTTATTGTCTAACTTTTCTATTGAATTTTTATTTGGCAATCAAATTTTAATTTCCAGAAGTTTTCTTGTTATCTGATACTGTCTTGTACATACTGTCTTGTAGTTATTTATGAATGCAGTATCTTTTTAAAAAGTTAATATTTTCGGGGGAAATACATTATACATTCAAGAGTATTATTATGTACTTTAAATATATAACAAAATGAATCCCCATGTACCTATCACTCCAGGTAAGAAAGGAAACAGCAGCACTATAGAAGCCCCTGTGTTCTCTTCTTTAATCACATTCCCTTCCTTCCAGAGGTAGTTCCTGCACTGAAGGTTGTGTTAATCATTCCTTTTCTTTTGAAAATAGTTTTATCATCTATGTATGTATTCCTAAACATTGATTATTTAGCTTTGCCTGTTTTTTAACTTTATAAACGGATTTCCACTGCATGTTTTTCTTTATGAATTGTTTCTCTTGATTTTGGGATTGCTTATTTACCAACAACTTCCATTCTCTGTTCTTTGCAGTTGACAGTTTATATCTTTTAAAGAAAGCATTATTATCATTTTAATGAAACTTCAGCAGGGGAAGGAGGTAAATGTGTACGCTTAGTCTGTCATATTAAACTAGAAGCCTAGAGGAGATTTCTTTTTAATAGCATGTGAATCATGCTATTTTATTAATTCATACTTGTTCTTATTGGCATGTTAGCATATATACGTTTATCATATGTGATATATATGAAAGTAACAGTTTAAAAATATTTTATCATTAAAAGATGTGAAGTAAATGCTCTGAAGGAGGTAGTGGGATGTAACAGGCCTTGGGATCAATCAAACCAGAGTTAAAATCCCTATTCCACCACCTTTTAGTTGAGAGATATTGGGCAAACCACTTAGCTTCTAAAACTCCCAATTTCTCCTTTTGTAAATGGGGATAAAAATACCTACTTGGAGATTGGGATTGACATGTATACACTACTATGTATAAAATAGATAACTAATGAGAACCTACTGTATAGCACAGGAAACTCTACTCAGTCCTCTGTGGTCACCTAAATGGGAAGGAAATCTTATAAAAGAGGGGCTATATGTATACGTATAACTGATTCACTTTGCTGTACAGCAGAAACTAACACAACATTGTAAAGCAACTATATTTCAATAAAAATTAAAAAAAAATACCTACCCCAAAGTGTTGTTTGATAATTAGATGAGGTAGCGTACGTGAAGGATTTAACCTAGTGCTCAACATAAAGTAAATACTCAGTAAACAAAGTTCCTGTTCTTCCCTCTCATTAACGAAAAGTGAAGCTTTTCTGTCCTAAGAAATCTCGTAAGCAGGGCTAGTTTTGTGTCCTGTGCAGTCATACCGGGCTCTGTGCTCGGAAGGACCCACGTTTGGTTTAATGCTCTACTGTCCCTGTCTTGAAATTATTAATAATTTTATCTTTGAGCTTATGTTATGTAAGTGAAGCCTGGGGCGATGGAGCATGTATATGAGCAGAAGAGGTAAATTTAATATGTTGTCCACCTTTTCTTACCACTCCATTCACATAAACTGCTCACAATGCTCTCTGAGCACAGAATTCCAGCAAATGCATGATGCATGGGAGTTTAGTGAGACTCAAACAAACATAAGGTAAGTTTTATGTCTATGACTAAGTTGGGGTGACGACAGCCCTGAGAACACACTTTTTTTTTTTTTTAATTTTTTGGCTGCGTTGGGTCTTTGTTACGGCATGTGGGATCTTTTTGTTGTGGCACGTGGGCTCTTCGTTGTGGCACGTGGGCTTCTCTCTAGTTGTGGCGTGTGAGTTTTCTCTCTCTAGTTGTGGCATGCAGACTCCAGAGTGGGTGGGCTCTGTTCTTTGCCGCACGCAGGCTCTCTAGTTGAGGCACACGGGCTCAGTAGTTGTGGTGCGCGGGCTTAGTTGCCCTGCGGCATGTGGGATCTCAGTTCCCCCACCAGGGATTGAACCTCTGTCCCCTGCATTGGAAGGCAGATTCTTTACCACTGGACCACCAGGGAAGTCCTGATAACACACCTTTTTTGAACTAGAATTTGTTTTGAATGCCAAAGGAAGGTAATGGTTGGGAATTCCCTGGTGGTTCAGTGGCTAGGACTCTGTGCTTCCACTGCAGGGGGCTGGGTTTGATCCCTGGTTGGGGAACCAAGATCCCGCAAGCCACGTGGTGTGGCCAAAATAAATAAATAAATAAATAAATAAAAGGCAATGGCATTCTAAGAAATAGAAATGTCTGTGGAAACCTCTATTGGCTGGCCCTCTGCTAGCTAAGTCCTTATGCTAGAAGTGATAATATAGAAATGGACAGTTATTTTTCTTTCAGTCCTTCTTTACTTACTAGTAAATCAAATGTAGAGAGTGTTGGTAGAATGTGCTGGTACCAAGAAGTGAAATAGAAACAGTTGAGTTAGTTTTGTTCAGCGTTTCTACGTCTCTGCTAGAATGAAGTACATATGCATGTATGAGCTATGAAACATGAATTATGTAATTTCAATGATTCTGCAACCAGTTAAGTCCTCTTGTGTTTAAAAACTGTTATTGCATAATAAAAATATGAAGATTAAAACTCATAATAATTAAAAAAATAAAATTTAAATAATAATTCAATTTATTAATTTATAATGATAATTTAAAATTTTAATTTTTGTTAACTTAGATGACATTAAGTAGCAAATAAAAAACACTGTAACTAGTCAAAAGGAAGACTATGGAAGAAAGGAAAAAGCTTTACATTTTAGTAACTTCAACAGCAATTTTATCCCCAGTATTTTGAAAAAGGAACTTGTGCTTTCATTTTACACTAGGCCTTACAAATTTTGTCGTCAGCTCTGCTCACAAGAACACTTACTGACTTTCAAAGCCTGCTCTTTTTTAAAATTTTTATTTATTTTTAATTTTTTGGCTGCATCAGGTCTTTGTGGCATGGGGGATCTTTCGCTGCGGTGTGCGGACTTCTCTCTAGTTGTGGGGTGCGGATTTTTCTCTCTCTAGTTGTGGTGCACAGGCTGCAGGGTGCGTGGGCTCTGTAGTTGTGGCGCGCAGGTTCCAGAGCGCATGGGCTCTGTAATTTGCAGCACGTGGGCTCTCTAGCTGAGGCACAAGGGCTCAGTAATGGTGGTGCGTGGGCTTAGTTGCCCCGTGGCATGTGGGATCTTAGTTCCCTGACTAGGGATTGAACCTGCGTCCCCTGCGTTGGAAGGCGGATTCTTTACCACTGGGCCACCAGGGAAGTCCCTTAAAGCCTGTTCTTTATCAGCACAATCTGGAAAATGATAGCTAGTAGGTTGGGTTTGCAGTTTTCTTTTATGGCAGATGGAGACAATATCATAGGGCACAATCTACTCTTGCTTTAAGTAATTAGCTGTTTTTGCTGAATTGGTGAGTCCAGAGCCAAATAAGCCTGCTTAAATGGGAAAAGTGGAAAAGGGAAGAGACAGTAAATCTTTCATTGGGCTTCAGTGGTTTTAGGAGAAGAAATTAAAAAACAAGATTGTGTGGAGGAGGTGCCAAACGTGAATGCTTTGGGGGCTATTTGACTCCCTTATGAAAAGGTTGTGTGTGAATGTGCTTAGAAGGATCTAGAATCCAGCATCACTCCAGGCTTCTGCCACTGTCCTGCTAGGCTGATAGATACTTGGTGGCTGGAGACAAGAAGGGAGAAACAAAATTGAATTGAATGGCTGAGTTGTTTTTCTTTTTCTTTTTCCTTTAAATTCATGAGAAAGAATTCATATGAAGTTCATCATCTAATTAAAGACCAAGGAGTAACTGATGACCTTAGTGTGTCAAATTAAATCTATTTTTGTATTTTTAAAAATAGAGTTTGTTATATTTAAAATAATTTTTACAGATAAGATGCTGTAAAAGAGGAGAGCGGCCAAGATAAAAGCCACTGATAGGAGAAAGACAAGAAAGATTAAGGATCCTGTAAGCAAGGCTGAAGGGAAGTTTCAGGGAAGAGTTTCAGGGAGGTTTTTCTTGTGATTACTTATTTCTCAAGAGACCATAAGGGTGATGGATGGTTTTAGAACTTGAGCCATGATGCCTGATTGTGTGATATTTGTTTCCCTTTAGAAAGACATTCAAATGTCACAGCAGTCTGTGTCGTTTGACTAACTTAAAATGGGTAGCTGCCATTAGGTGGCAGTGTTTGCATGTTTGTGCAGTCGAGTTGTTTCCAAGAATGTTATGTTAAGCATCCAAAGAAAAGGATTAAGAAGTCAAAGAAAACCAGTTTTGTTTAAAATACACACATACACAAGCACCTACAAACACTTTTTTATTCAGACATCAGTGCTTTGGGTATGGTTGGCATATAGATAAATCCAGAGTCTACAGGAAACATTAAAAGACAAGATCTAAATATAAAGCAAGCAAGAAAGTAAAATACTGCCTTTTTTAGATGCTGCCACTTCCTTTTAATTTTTTCTTCTTATTGACAATTGCCATTTATTACAGTGTTAATATTGCTGGCCTATTCTTAGCCTTCACTTAAGAGTATTGAGTCCTTGTAGGGTCTTCGCTCTATGAAACTCTGGAGGCACTTTCTTGCTAGTCTGATTGTTTTAATAACTTGTATGGTGTAAGTCAGCAAGAAACAAGGTGCTTCAGAGCTAAAGGCTTCAGGCTGCTTAATTTTTTTTTCTAATATCTTATTATTTTAAAATATTTATTTTTTGCTGCATTGGGTCTTCGTTGCTGCGTGGCTTATTCTAGTTGCGGTGAGCAGGGGGCTACTCTTCATTGTGGTATGGGGGCTTCTCACTGTGGTAGCTTCTCTTGTTGCGGAGCATGAGCTCTAGGTGTGCGGGCTTCAGTAGTTGTGGCTTGTGGGCTCTAGAGTACAGGCTCAGTCGTTGTGGCGCACGGGCTTAGTTGCTCCATAGCATATGGGCTCTTCCTGGACCAGGGCTTGAACCCATGTCCCCTGCATTGGCAGGTGGATTCTTAACCACTGTGTCACCAGGGAAGCCCTAATCGTTGAAATAATAACTTATCTTCCTATATCTCTTTTAAAAAATCTCTTTAATTATGGAAGTAGTCTTTCTTTTTACTTATTTTCCACAGATAAAAACTGAAACTTCAAAAAAGAAAGATGGGCAAGTTTTGTACATCTTTTGAATTGGCAGTTGTATAAGATAAAAGAAAGGTAACTCACTGTGAACACATTTTGGCTCCTGACGATCATCACTTTCTTTTCCCTGAAAGCTCATGGATAGTCTTTTTTTTATTACTTGACGATAGTAGTAATAACAATAATAACAAACACAATTTATGGTGCTTACTATGTGTCAGGCAGTAGGGGCTTTACACGTAGGAATCCATATAATCCTTGCAACTACCCTATAAAGAATTTACTAGTGTTCTCATTTTACACCCAAATAAAATGAACCACAGAGATGTTAAGAAATATGCAGAGGCCACACATCTAGTACGTGGTGGGTGCAGGGTTAGAACTCAAGTTGTCTGGTACCACTGTGCTGTGGTAGTTGCTTTCTCAACTTTTAGCTATAATTTTATAATTTATATATCAATTTATATTGATAAATTTTTTAAATAAAATGAAGTGTTATTGTCATATGATGTTATTACATTTGATTTTAGTCTTTGTGTTCTGGTTATAGTGCATTTTTGAAGGTTAGAATAAGAGTAAAAATATTTTGTTTAAAAATTTGTGAAGATATGGAGAATTTATTACATGCTACCTAGGTTCTGAGAGAAATTAAGGTCTCCTTATTGGCTGCTATACTAGAAATGAATTGGTAAGTACTGCTATCGTGGTGCTGAATTTGACTGCGTTAAAGTGCCAGGCAGGAAGATTTTGCCTGTTGCATCTCTATAGAGTAGGTGTTTATATAAGTTTGTGTAATTGATACCAGTCAGCAATAGGAGAGTCTGAAGACAGCTCTTACAGACATATTAGAACCCAACAATACTTTTGAGAGAAGATTGCCTGTCGGCAACCTGCCAAAAATGCAGAATAATACAGGAATCAAGAATGGAAAAGGTGGAACATCTTAATAAATATCTGTTGATTTGATGTTATTTGGTTATAAGTTATTTAAAGATTATCATTCTTGTGCCACTTCGGTTATCTCTTCCTGTGCCCTTCTTCTCATAATTAGCCAGTCTCCTCTGCTTCCTTCATGCATTTGTGCAAACTGTATTTATGCATGTTAGTGGTGCATTCTTAGGAAGAGAAGATAGTGAGATGGTACTGAATAAATGGCCTTTTAGTTGCAGTTACATAGCATATGTAGTCAAACATAAATAATCAGAAATCTCCAAATCATGGCAGTGTTTTATTTATTATATTATCAGATCCATAGGAAATTCTCCAGTATGGTTAGCAAATGAATTTTGCAGCTAATTAACAATTAAATTATTAAGCAAATTTTCCCAGCAACCAAAAGTGCAAGTAAAAAAGATCCTTTTTTTTTTTTTTTTTTTTTAGATGTTGGGGGTAGGAGTTTAGTAATTTATTTATTTATTTTTGCTGTGTTGGGTCTTTGTTTCTGCATGAGGGCTTTCTCTAGTTGTGGCAAGTGGGGGCCACTCTTCATCGCGGTGCGTGGGCCTCTCACTATTGTGGCCTCTCTTGTTGCGGAGCACAGGCTCCAGACGCGCAGGCTCAGTAGTTGTGGCTCACGGGCCCAGTCGCTCCGCGGCATGTGGGATCCTCCCAGACCAGGGCTCGAACCCGTGTCCCCCGCATTAGCAGGCAGATTCTCAACCACTGCGCCACCAGGGAAGCCCCAAGATCCATTTTTATCTATCAATTTGGCAATAAAAATGAATTTTATTCAGTGATAGACAGTGTAGGGAAATGGGCATTCTCATATTCTCTTGGAAGGAAGTCAACTGATAATTTTTCTAGAAGGCAATTTAGCTATATATATATGTATCAAAAACCTTTAGCTATTTGTACTCTTTGACACAGCAATCCCACTTATAGGAATTTATATTTAGACAATTCATAAATGTATATAAAGATAATTATCTAAATACTGTTCATAACAATCCCAAATTGAGAAACAACCTACTATCTAATAATGATAATTTATTAAATTCTGATAACTGTCTAAAACAAAAATATGCAGGAGAAAAATATTCAATGACATAGAAAGATGTTTTATATCTTTTAATAATACATTTTGTATATTTTAACTATATGTCTATATATTATTAGATATAAATATAAAAGATAATATATCTTTTAACAATATATTTTAAGTTAGAAGGTTACAAAACTGTGTATATACTATAATCATATTTTGGGGAAAAAAATACTGTGGAGTAAAAACAACAGAAGAATATATATCAAATGTCTAGCAGGATTTATCTCTGGTGGTAAGCTTACAGGTGATTTTATTTTCTTCTTTATGCTTTTTTAACTTTCAAAGTTCTACATAAACCTATATTATATTTGTATATGTGAAATATATTAACAGTTATATATTTTCCCAGAAAAAAGTAAACTAACACTTCATTGTTACTCTAAAAACTAGGTAATCAATTATTGTATCAACATACCTTGAAAGAGTCCTTTTACAAATAAATAGGCCAACTTCCTCTTCCAGATAAGAAAGTAGAATATATCAGACCTACTTCCACATTGAGACCAACTAGAAATGCTGGATAAATCCCAAACATTTTGGGGGGAAATGTTTGTTTGAAGATATTGGAGAGCTACAAAGCAACAAGGCTTGATGCCAGTATTTCCAAAAGAAATACAAATGCATTGAGATTAGTCCAGTATTCTGCAATGCTTGTCCTTTGAGTGATTTACTAATTTGGAAGCAGCAGTTGAGAGGTTGAGAGACTGAGCAAAAATTATGATTGAAAGACTAAAAATCTAAGTAGAACTTTCAGTTATTTCTATTCACTGGGGAGAAAAAAATTCAAATTTAATGCCCATTAAAGAGCAAGAGCCTTGATAAATCATGAAGGATTTTATTTGGGAATCCTGAAGGACTATATTCTAAGAATAATGGCAAACTGGAAAAGAAACCATCATAATGACTGAAACTGCTTTGAAATATTGATAGATCAATCATGATTGAATTAAGGTAATCAGCCTCTATTCTTTCTGACAGAAGCATAAGTAAATACTCTGTGGAAGCAGATAACATCTAAAGCCTCAGTTTATTCCTCCAATGTTCCTTCAAAATGCTTGTATTGAATAAAAAACCTTACTAAGCATACCAAAGATCAGGCTCAAAAAATGAAAAACCAAGAGAAAAAATAGATAAAAACAAATAAACCGTTAGGCAATCCAGGTACTGGATGAATCAGACATGGACTTAAAAATGACTGTGATTAATATTTTCAAAATATAAATGATAAGATAGGGAATTTGAACAAAAAAATAGAAAAAATACTGAAAAAAACAAAACTAAACTAAAAACTCATGGTGAATTTAACACCAAATTAGAAACAGCTGAAAAATAAGTGAATTGGAGGATGAGTCAGCAGAAAATATTCAGACTGAAGCATGGAAAAGAAGAACACAGAAACAACACCAGAGATATATAAAACACTGTTAAAACATCTAATGTATGTGTAATTGGAGTCCCAGAAGGAGAAAGGCGAGAGAATAGAGCAGATACAGTAGTTGATGAGAAATTGAGTATTTTTCATGCAAACTAGAAGCCATCAATCTATAGATACAAGAAGCATCACAAACCCCAAGCAGTATGAATACAAAGAAAACCACACCTAGGTGCATTATAATAAAACTGCTGATAAACAAAGACCAAAAAAATAAAAGGAATAAAAAACACCTAAAAGCAGTCAGGGACAAAAAAGTCAAATTTACTGTCAAAGGAGCAATGACAACTCTGACAACTAACATCTCAAGAGAAATTATCAAAGCCAGAAAGCAATGAAAAAGTAAAAAGTGTTCTAAAAGAAAATATCTTCCAACCTAGCATTCTTTGCCCAGTAAAAATATCATTCAAATATTTTGAAGGATAAAATAAAGATGTTTGAAGTCAAACAATCAAACAAGAACAAAAAAACAGGAAAAAAAAACTTGTTTCTAGCAGATCTGCACTAAAAGAAATACTAAATAGTAAAAAGAAAAAAATCCAATACAGAAACATGGTAATTCAGGTAGAAATGAAAAACAATGGAAAGGGGCAGAAAACTTGTTTGAATAAAAATGGCTGAAAGCTTCTCAGACCTGGGGAAGGAAACAGACATCCAGGTCCAGGAAACACAGAGAGATCCAAATAAGATGACCCCAAAGAGATTCATACCAAGACATATTATAATTAAAATGTCAAAAGTTAAAGATAAAGAGAATATCTTAAAGACACCAGGGGAAAAACAACTTGTTATGTACAAGGGAACTGCCATAAGACTATCCCCTGATTTTTTCAGCAGAAAATTTGCAGACCAGTAGGGAGTGGCACAATATATTCAAAGTATTGAAAGGAAAAAACTTCCAACTAAGAATATCCTACCCACAAGGTTATCATTCAGAAGTGAAAGAGATAAAGAGCTTTCCAGACAGGCAAAAGCTAAAGAGGTTCATCACCACTAAACTGACCTTATGAGAAATGTTAAAGGGACTTCTTTAAGCTGAAAAAAAAAGGCACTAACTAAAAACAAGGAAATGTATGAAAGTAAAAATATCACTGGTAAAGGCACATATATAATAAAGGTAGTGGATTTACCACTTATAAAGCTAATATGAAGGCTGCAAGTCAAAAGGACTAAAATTAACTATAACTACAATTATCAGTTAAGGGTTACACAAAATAAAAAGATGTAAAATATGATATCAAAAACATAAAACAGAGAGAGAGGGAGTAAAAATGTAGTTTTTAGAATGTGTTCAAACTTAAGTTGCTATCAACCTAAAATAGAATGTTATTTATATAGGTTGTTGTTATATGTGAACCTCATGGTAACAATAGGCCAAAAAACATAGTAGATATACAAAAGACAATGAGAGTGGAATCCAAGCATAACACTAAAGAAAGTCATCAAACCACAAGGGTAGGGACAAAGAGAAAAATAAAGAAACAGAGAACTACAAAGACAACCAGAAAACAACCAACAAAATGGCAATAAGTACATATCTATCAATAATTACTTTTAATGTAAGTGGACTAAATGCACTGATCAAATTACACAGAATGGCTGAACGGATGAAAAAGGGAGATTCATTCATATGTTGCCTACAAGAGACCTATTTCAAATACAAGGACACACAGACTGAAAGTGAAGGGATGGAAAAAGATATTCCATGCAAACAGAAACAAAAAGAAAGATGGTGTGCCTATACTTATATAAGACAAAAATAGACTTTAAAACAAAGACTGTAATAAAAGAAAAGAAGGGCATTACATAGTGATAAAGGGGCCAATCCAACAAGAGGATATAACATTTGTAAATATATATGCATCCAACATAGGAGCACCTAGAGGTGTAAAGCAAATATTAACAGAACTAAAGGGAGAAATTGACAACAATAGGATAATAGTAGGGGACTTTACTCCCCTACTTACATTAATGGATACATCACCCAGACAGAAACTCAATAAGAAAAACATCAATGTTAAATGACATATTAGACCAGATAGGTTTAATACATATGTATAGAACATTCCATCCAAAAGCAGCAGAATATATACTCTTCTCAAGTGCACATGGAACATTCTCCAGGATAGGTCACATATTAGGCCACAAAACAAGTCTCAATAAATTTAAGCAGACAGAAATCATATCAAGCATATTTCCAACCAAAATAGTATGAAATTAGAAATCAGTTACAGGAATAAAACTGGAAAAAGCACAAATATATGGATATTAAACAACTAATGGGTCAACAAAGAAATCAAATGGGAAATCTATAAATACATTGAGACAAACAAAATTGGAAATACAACATTACAAAATCTGTGCGATGTGGCAAAAGCAGTTTTAAGAAGGAAGTTTATAGCAATACAGGCCTACCTCAAGAAACAAGAAAAATCTCAAATCCTTTACACCCAAAGGAAAGAGAAAAAGAAGAACAAATGAAGCCCAAAGTTATTAGATGCAAGACAAGAATAAAGATCCGAGTGAAAATAAATGATAGAGACTAAAAAACAACAGAAAAATCAATGAAACTAAGAGATGGTTCTTTGAAAAGATAAACAAAGTGGATAAACCTTTAGCTAGACTCACCAAGATAAAAAGAGATAGGGCTCAAATGAATAAACTCAGAAATGAAAGAAGTTACAACTAATGCCACAGAAACACAGAAGATCATAAGAGACTACTAAGAACAGTTATACACCAACAATTGAATAAATCAGAAGAAATGGATAAATTACTAGAAACATACAGTCTTTCAAGATTGAGTCATGATAAAACAAAAAATCTGAATATACCAATTACTAGTAAGGAGATTGAATCAGTAAAAAAACAACCTCCCAACAACCAAAAGCCTATGGCCAAATGGCTTCACTGGTGTATTGTACCAAAAATTCAAAGAAAATTTAATATCTGACCTTCTCAAACTCTTCCAAAAAATTGAAGAGGAAGGAACACTTCCAAACTCATTTTACAAAGCCAGCATTACCATGATACCAAAACTAGATAAAGATACCACAAAAAGGAGATTATAGGCCAATATCCCTGATGAATATAGATTCAAAAATTCTCAACAAAATATTAGCAAAGTTAAGTCAATATTATACAGAAAGGATACACTATAATCAAGATGGATCATACACCATAATCAAGTGGGATTTATTCCAGGGATGCAAGAATGATTCAACATCTGCAGTTCAACCAATGTGATACACCACATTAATAAAATGAATAAACAAAATCATATAATCATATCAATAGATGTCAAAACAGCATTTGACAATATTGAACATCCATTAATAATAAAAACTCTTGACAAAGTGGGTATAGAGGGAATGCACCTCCACATAATAAAGGCCATATATGACAAACCCATGGCTAACATCATACTGAACCGTGAAAACCTAGCTTTTCCTCTAACATCTGGAACAAGACAAGGATGCCCACTTTCACCACTTTTATTCAACAAAGTATTGGACATCCCAGCCCCAGCAGTTAGGCAAGAAAAGGAAGAGATATCCAAGGTGGAAAGGAAATAGTAAAATTGTCCCTATTTACACATGACATGGCTATATATAGAAAACCCTTTAGGCTATACCAAAAAACTATTAGAACTAATAAATGAATTCAGTTGTAGGATACAAAATTAATATAGAGAAATCTATTCCATTTTTATACACTGCTAATGAACTATCAGAGAAGTTAAGAAATCAATCCCATTTACAATTACATCAAAACAATAAAATACCAAGGAATAAATTTAACCAAAGAGGTGAAAGGCCTGTATGCTGAAAACTATAAGACACTGATAAAAGAAATTGAAGAAGATACAAATAAATGGGAATATATTCTATGCTCATGGATTGGAAGAACTAATATTATTAAAATGTCTATACTACCCAAAGCAATCTACAGATTCAGTTTTAGCTCTATCAAAATTCCAATGGCTTATTCCATAGAACTAGAACAAACAATTCTAAAATTTATGTGTAAACACAAAAGACCCTGAATAGCCAAAGCAATCTTGAGAGAGAACAAAGCTGAAGGTATCATGCTCCCTGATTTTAAACTATACTACAAAAGCTACAGTAATCAAAACAGCATGGTATTGGCATAAAAATAGACACACAGATTCATGGAACAGAATAGAGAGACCAGAAGTGAACTCACACATACATGGTCAATCATTTAGGACAAAGAAACCAAGAATATACAATGGGAAAAGGACAGTCTCTTCAATAAATGGTGTATTTTTCTTGAATAAATGCTCTCTGGGTTACTGCAGCTTTTGGTTAAGTTCTGGAGTTCTGAAAAATTTGATACCGACAGTTTTTTCCATCACTTTTATGGAGGGGCAGAATTTTGGAGTTCCTTACTCCACGATTTTCACTGATATCCTCAAGCGTATAACTTATAGTCAAAGAATATATTGCAATTGTAGTGTATAAAAATATTGTCTACATAAGAATGATAATACAATATATCAAATATGTGAAGTGTAGGTAAATCTGAGCTTAGATAATCTTACATTCATATATCTTACATTCTTATATTAGAAAATCTAATATTCATATATTAGAAAATCTTACATTCATATATTAGAAAAAAAGAGGCAGAAAAACACTGAGCTATATATTTAACTTAAGAAGTTAGAAAATTAAACGCAAATAAGATTGAAGGAAGAAAGGATAAAGGGGAGAAATTTATCAAATATTAAAAAAATTGAATAATAAATAATAAGAAAATTCAAATGTTTGTTCCTTGTAAAGATGAATGTAATTGATAAGCTATTTTCAAAGTTTATAAATAATATAAAAGGAAGTTAAAAATAATCAGTATCAGGGATGAAAATGGCAATGTCTACTAAGGTTAAATGTAAGCATATCCAAAGACCCTGCAATTCTCCTCTTAGGTGGACACACATAACATACGTACACCTAAAGACGTGCACAATAATTTTTATGGTGGCACTATGAACAAATTCATAAGTGGAAAAAATCCAAGTGTCTGTCAACAGTATAATGGATAATTGTGGTAAATTTATACTATGGGGTTCTACATGGCAATGACAATGAATGAGTCATAATTATACCACAGCATGGAGGAATCTTAGAAAGCAGAAAATTTATTAATAGAGTTAAAAGAATATTTCTGTATAATTCCATTTGTTTGAAGTTCAAAAACTTATCTATGGTAATAGAAGTCAGGATAATGGCTAACTCTGGAAAGGAGGAGGTATATTGATATCGAAGCCCTGGGGGAGAGGAACAGTGCTTCAGAGTGCTCATGAAGTCCTATTACTTGAACTGGGTGATGGTTACGTGGCTGGGTATATTTTGCCAAAATTCATTATGCTGCCCATGTGATTCTCTATATGTATACTTCAACCAAATGGTTTATTAAAAAATACATAAATTCCCTGAAAACAATGAAACATTTAGATTTATATATTGACAGTGGCAGTGGGAAGACAGCTTTTGGGCAGGGGACCCTTAGTTTTGCCTCTCAAATCATGTCATTCAGGTCCCTCCTCTTAGAGCTATCTTCTCACGTTCCTGATATAGGCTCCATTATTCTCATACTTGCATTTTTAATTTTACTTCCCTTGCAAGATTGCTTTAGGGAAGCTCATGGTTAACCTGTTGCCAATTACAAGGATGTTAAATACTACATATTCTGTAATATATTGAAAACATGAAATATAATTGTTTGCAAAGAAGAACAACAAAATAATTTAAAACCATAAGAGGGATAGGAGTATTTAAAAAACTTGTCTTACAGGCAGGTGACAAAAGTTTTTAAGTATAGATTTTTGCTAGTATATGAACCTCACGTTGACAACTTATATGTCATTTCATGTTATTCAAGACCTGTGTTTAGACTTAGAGAATTCCTGTCTACGGCTTCATGTACTTACTTTTCTTTTATACAAGCACACTTCTGTGAAAACCAAGAAGTTAATAGTTAATACATTTCGTAGGTCTAGTGGAAAAAGTCTTTTATGTTATGGATCAATGGTGAATGCCAAAGACTTGCTGTAGCTAGACTTAGGTGCATTATACTTCTCAGGAGAAAAGAGGGAGACTGGTAATAAGATTTATTACATGTAAAGTGTAGTACTTGTGTGTGTGTGTGTGTGTGTGTGTGTGTGTGTGTGTGTGTGTGATTAGCTTATTTAATCCTCCTAGACAGCATACAAAGTAGATATTAGTAATTCTAATTCACAGACAAAAAATTTTGAGGCTCAGATGATCTAAGTAACTTCCTACGATTGCATAGCTAGTAAATAGATATGAGATTTAATCCCTGTATGCTTGGCTCCATGCTCATGTTTTAACTGTGATGCCACATAGTTTCTTTGAAATTATATGCCATTTAATTTTTTCATTTTATTTTCACCATCTATCCATTCATCCATCCATCTGCCCATCTATCCACATTCATATGTTGAATAAAGAGTGAGTGACAGATACTAATTTAATACAAAAATCTGACAAGCCATTCAGATTATTTACACAAACTAGACGATTTACAAAGGCCTTAAGTCATGTATGAGGCACGTGGTTCTCTCTCATCACCAATACACACATATTTCTTCCTTCATCACGTACCTCATGAATTACTGGAATTCTACTTATTTTCTTTGCTTTTTTTGTGTCTGTATGAATCTCCATTTAGATTGCTGTTGAATTTAGAGGTGATTCAATGAAGATACAGGTGATTTCTACGCCTGGGGATGTATTAAAAATTGTGTCACATTTTCCTGAAGCTGTTTCAGAAAAATGTGTATTTAATCATGAAATATCAATATAATGATCGTTTTGGGCTTTGTGGTAAATCCTTGCACTCGTGTGACTGGAGAAATAAAATGTGTATGTTTATGTTGCTCGGATTTTGATTTTATATGGACTGTTTTTCTCATTTATCCTATTTTAAAACATTTACAAGCAGTCAGTATGTTCACAAAAGGCAGAATAATCACGAGAGTAATTATACTTACTTGAGTAAAAGCCTTAAAAGTCCTTGCATCAGTGGGCACTAGATTAATTGTATATTCTATTACTTTACTAGCATTTGATTTTAATGCTGTGGTCTTGACTGTCTCTTGGCATGGAGGTCAGGATGTTAAACCTCTATTTTTTACAGTTGAAAGAGACTACTCAGGTATCTGTTACCAGGAAAGCAAGTTCTTCCTTACTCACTGAGATTTAAAACAAAACAAAACAAAACACTAGTATAAAATATAACTGTAAAAGAGAGTCAAATCATTATTCAAAATTTTGCTGTAGCTTAAAAATTGTTTTGAGATGCCTTTTATTTCCCTGAAATTTCTCTCAAAGCCAGTTAATCAATTCACACAGGATTAATTTCAATGTATCTTGTTTTCAACTTACTGAACTGTACTTCTGAAGAGTCTAAATTCAATAAATTCTAGAGGAGGGCTGAGAATTGGTATTAAAAATAAATCTTCCAGGGGCTTCCCTGGTGGCGCAGTGGTTGAGAGTCCGCCTGACGATGCAGGGAACACGGGTTCGTGCCCTGGTCTGGGAAGATCCCACATGCCGCGGAGCGGCTGGGCCGGTGAGCCATGGCCGCTGAGCCTGCGCGTCTGGAGCCTGTGCTCCGCAACGGGAGAGGCCGCAACAGTGAGAGGCCCGCGTACCACACACACACACACACACACACACACACACACACACACACACAAATCTTCCCAGGTTGTTTTGATGGACAGCCGAGTTTGGGATCCAGTGGTATATTCAGTATGGTATTGAGGATGATGCTTAATTAGGAATGTTAATTTTGCCAATGAGCCCTTGTTGTTTCTGTAATAGGCCCTGCTTACCTGCTTCTGTCTCCTCTAAGCATCATATGGTAGTTGCAGTAGTTAGGCTGGGTACACTTGAGGCCAGGAAATGGGGACTCAATGGGAGTTTTAATGGTCTTATTAGGTCTTTTTGACCTGGGAGCACTTTCTTGGGTCACAAGACTTTATACCCTAGCAAAGACCCCAGAAGCTGGGGCAAACTTGCTATTGAGGTGGCTAATGGAAACATGGAAATACGACCACTTCTCAGTAAAACAGAACCGCCCAGGTTGCCCTGGCAGACTGTATAGGTGGGAAGACAGAGGCTGAGGGAAGTGAACGTCCTGGAACGGATATATTATGTGAAGCACTGAGGCTGCTCTTCCCCAGGGCTACTTGGAGTCAGTGACTGAGTATGGCAGGAATACTTAGTTCTTTGTAGGATAAAGAAGTCCTCTGACAGTCAGCTTTGGCTTGAGGACTCCCTGATGTCCTTGCTTAGATAGCAGAGCGTTCCAGGATGCTTCCCTTCAAACTTGCCTCAGATTTGCATAGAGATTGACAGCTCCCTGAGCCTTCCTTGACTCCTCCCACCCCCGTTTTCACTTATACAAGCATTTCTTCTAATAATACATCAGTTTTTAGTAGTTACAAATCAATTGAAAATCTGTCCTTGGGAGTTTAGAGACAAGTACCCTACACTTGCTTAGCTATCTGATTAGTCAGCTCGGCTCATTGAAGTTAATGAGAGAACAAGGTCTCTGTCAATAAGGTGTCTCAGTTACTGCCATAGCTACCCTGCAGAGAGGTAACTGGGGTTTATGATGATTTCCTCATGCCCAAATTACAATTACAATAAAAGTACTCCATTATGTCTCATGCGGTTTTATATTTAGTTATACTTTATTGTGTTCTAGTTATTATCATAAATACAGTGATTCTCTCTTTAATAGACAGATTACCTAACCAAAGTACCTTGACCTATATCTAAACACCATACAGAACAAAACCACTATCATGTTTAAAGATTATGATGTGTGGGAAAAAGAAAAGATGATTTGGAGAAGACACATCCCATAGTTTTAGTTAAAATATGAATAAGTGACATTTAAAAAATCTCAAAGTATTTCCTATATGGGTGGATACGTTACATGTGTGATGTGTGTCACCACACATTTGCCCAAACCCATAGAATGTACAACACCCAGTGAACTCTAATGTAAATTATGGCCTTTTGGTGATAATGAGGTATCAAAGTAGGTTCATCAGTTGTAACAAATGTACCACTCTGGTGAAGAAGTTGGTAATGAGTGGAGGTAAAAAGTATATGGGAAATCTTTGTACCTTCCTCTCAGTTTTGCTGTGAACCTAAAATTGTTCTAAAAAATGCAGTCTATTTAAAAAAGAAAGAAAAAAACTCAAAATATTTAACTTTCACTAGCTTTTAATTTGCTGGAGAAAAAAACCTGAGCTGGGATGGAATTTGTCTGTTAATTGTGTTTCCAAATGGGGTAGTTTTCTAGGCAGATTTTCATTTTCCTTAGTGTAACCCTAATCTGAGAAGTTATTTAAAGGACTAGTTGTATCCGTGAAAACCAAGGTGTTAGCTTTCATTCCATGTGACTATATGGATTTCATACATATGATACCCTTTAAAGGAGGTTCTGCAGCGCAATCTTGAGATCTGTTACACTTCCAAATGCTTGGGACAGCAAATGCTCCACTCTATAACATCTATGTAAAATAAAACCTTCACTTTTTTCTCTCCAGAATGAAGAGGGAAATTCAATCTTTCAAAAGTTATCTTCTTTTATGTGCCTATACACATACAATTTCAATTGAAATATACAATTTCACTTATCATTTCCTTCTTCTTTCACCGATTTTTGAAAATTCTATTGAGGATTAATTTCCCCCCTTCATCACCTGCCTTTAAAATATTTTCTCTTAGCTCTTTTACAATATCACCATGTATTGGTAATATACAAAAGAATATGTTTTGGAAAAAATATATATATACATATGTGTATATCTCACTTTCTGGAGATTATATCACTTAAAGTATTATTTCAATAAAGGAGAAAATAGGAGAAAATAAGCCTAAGTTATCTAAGATGTAAATGAGTCATTGTTTAATCCTGCCTCTATTTTCTAACGATGAAGAACACACTAATTTTGTGATTTCCAAATACTGACATCTTAACCCCCCAAACTCACCTCACAGAACTCTCCTTTCTGATCTATATATCTATATGTGTACTGTCTGTCCAGTTCTCATACATGTAGCCCACTTCTTATTTATATTGACAATTTTCCCATGCCAGTCACACTTTGAATTTTCCCAGCTTGGAACCTGTATTTCATGAGACACTGCTGGCAAAGCCCCTGTCAGGCGAGTGGACACCTCTCATTCAATGCCCTCTTGACTCAAGCTCATAATCTCCAGCCATCTCATTTTACAGGAGGAAGCACAGATACCTACAATAGCATTTAAGTAGAAAGTCTGATGGAAAGCTGCAAAACAGCCTCGTTATTGAACTGCCATCTGCTGGGAAGTCCTTTCTCAATTGTCTTCAACGACTTTACACAAGATTGACCACAGACTAAATCACTTGCTTTGTTTTCTCTAACTACGAATTTAGTCACTTTCACCGGCCCGTATGAATGGCTGTGACCTTGTACTGAAAAGTCCCTATGTTTTGGCGTTTATTTTCTGAGTTGCGTGGAAGATTCTTTACTGCCAGTGAGGGTGGGCAGTAGGGCACAATGGCAGTGGGGGTCAGGGTTAGTAATTATTAGCTTGTGACCTTGAGAAGATTATATAATCTCTGATGTTTAATTTCAGAACATGAGCATAATAATACCCACTCTCTAGGACTGTTGTGAGAGTTAAATGAAATCATGTCTGTGAAGTATTTAGCCAGTGCCAGTCTCCTCCTCTCTCTCTGCTCCCTGTCAGTAGACCTCCTCCGTTGCATGTATGTTCCATACATGTGAATCTGCAGCATGATATAGTACATTCAGTGCTCACATGGCTCCGGCTCTGAGTGATACATTCTCATGCATTTCACTTTGATTGTATTCCCTTCTCTACTTCACACCAGCAACTGCCCCCTCCCCACTCAACACCTGCCTAGAATTGGCCAGGTTGTATGCTGACTTGTGATTATGGACTTCTTAATATCACTGCTTTCTCTATTCATTTGCCTCTTATCCTTCCAGCTCCTTTTCACTTGCCTGTCATGGGAAGAAACTAGAGATAGATTTACTGTTAATCTAATACAGCTTAAGTTTCACAACCCCTCACTGGCAAGGGCACCTTTGAAGGCTCTGGGAGGGAATCTAGTAATGCTTTTATATGGCTATATATGTTTGTAAAATTTGCAGAGTAAGACACTTTAATCACCATCAGTTAAAACTTTTCTCTTTTTTCCATCACGTTTCCCCTCCATCCCATTTCTTCTCTTGTCAGGTGGATTCGGAATTATTGTGGATAGTTTTGGGATCTGGCTAAGGGGAAAATGAGATGGATCGTCATTTAGTCTGGATTTAGTAGGCTGTAGATGACTCTCAGTCACTTCTATATATAGTTAAACTATTGTTAGGCCATCTGGTGTAGGAATGGCTTCCAGGAAAGGTCCTACTTCATCCAGATTCACGACCAAAGTGAATGTGAATATGTTCTCTGGTGCTTATTGTTGTGAAGCTAGAAAAAATATTTGTAAATCTGTTAACAAAATAAATTTCCATCAACTTTTGTAGAAGAAAGACTAAATTATCATTTTACCCTCTCTAGAAAATAGTAGGACACAATTATCATAAAAGTGGATCAAAGAATAGGAAGCAAAAGTGTAGAAAATGTATAGTATTGTACAGTTAATTAATAAGAATACTGTTATTTTTCTAGATTTTATCATTTTTATCTTGCATATCAATTTAAAAAATTTTAAAGGTGATTTATTTTCTCATTTTCAATAAAGATTAACTTGTGTATCTAATTTTATATTTTTAATATGATATTAGTTTTCATGAAGTTTTATATATAAATTTATATATACTGTGAGGCCCACAGAATCTGAATCTGCTCCTGTAGTAACAAGTAACAAGGCAAGAAGTGACTGGCTGGGAAGGTGGGATGGGGATGGCTGTTACTGCTTGAATCTTGTACTGAGTGAGAAATTTTCTAGAATGTTGCCAATGATAGCATCTCCTACAAAGAGTCAATGTTAATTAACTAGGATGGGAATGTGGACTGAAGATTGTGGCTTATTATTACAGTAAATAAGTATTTTTGCCTCACAGATATTAGCATTTTATATAATCTAACCTAGTAGTCTTTTTTTTTATTTTGTATTTTTATTGCAGTATAATTGCATTACAATGTTGTGTTAGTTTCTGCTGTATAACAAAGTGAATCAGCTATATGTATACATATATCCCCATATCCCCTCCCTCTTGAGCCTCCCTCCCACCCTCCCTATCCCACCCATCTATAACCTAGTAGTCTTTTTCTTTATGACTTCTCAGTTTGGGGTCTTACCAAGTCCACCAGAAGACTATAAAAAGGTATTCTATATTTTCTTCTAGCACTTTTATGTTTTTACCCCTATATTTAGCTCTTTAGTGTATCTAAAATTTATTGTATATTTGGTGTGAGATGCAGATATTTACTATATTTTCCCCTCAAATATGGCAAGTCTCTTTACTGAATAGTATGTCTTTTTCCCCAGTAGTAAGGAACCTTTAAATGAATTTATTATTCCATCTAAATATTTGATAAATTGGTTTATAACAAATTCTGTTGAAGATTTGTTACCAAATCTTCACTTGACTAAACATGTCTAGGATATTTTGAATTGAAAAAATCTATTGGAAATTTGGAGTTAAGTGGTGATTTAAGAGAAGTTGATATGAATTTAATGAGAAGAAAATACTCCAGTTTTTTGTAAGCACGTCAAATATTGAAAGCTTACTCTTCTTATTGAAAAGCCATTGAGTTGCTTTTGGTCAAACTTTGCTCCCTTTTCCCTTTTCTTTTCTTTTCTTCTTCTTCTTTTTTTTTTTTTTTTTCCTTTAGATCATGGTAAATAGACAAAGGGGAATTTCTGTCCTTCCTTTTAGATTTTTTTTTTTTGATAACTTTCTTCTTTTGGGTTCTCTTTCTAGTCCAGCTTTCTTTTTTTTCTTTTAAATGAATACTATGATACTGTATTCTTTGATAAAATACCTAATAAGCTTTTTTCTTTAAATATAAGAAATCATTGACTGAATTTCAGATCTTGTTAACTTGTTTGTACATTTCTCATGTTTGTTTTGAATCTGTTGACCCATTAAGAAAGTTTGAAGAATTTTTTTGGTCTTGTACGCATATTTTGTTTTCAGTGTTTAAAAAATAGTTTCATTTGATCATTAGGAAGTGTAGCCCATTCTGTTTTTAACAAATATTAACTTCCTTGAAGTTATTCAGAAAAGGGAAGCTTGGGTCACCTGCAGGGTTAGTGAGTTTCTTTGATCACAACATTGTCTGCTACACTTAGTGTGTTAGTCAAGGTTGTCTAGAGAAACAGAACCAATAGGATATATCTATATCTATATCCTATAAAATGTATAATAAGGAATTGGCTCAGGTGATTATGGAGGCTGAGAAGTCCACAAACCTGTAATCAGCAAGCTAGAGACCCAGGAAAGCCAATGTGTAGGTCCAGTCTAGAAGCCAGCAGACTTGAAACTCAAGAAGAGCTGATGTTTTAGTCCAAGACAAAGGACAGAGGAGACCAATGTTTGAAATCTGGCAGACAGGAGAAATTCCCTCTTATTGGAGGGAGGATCAGTTTTTTTGTTCTATTGAGACCTTCAACTGACTGAACAAGGTCCACCCACATTAGTGAGGGTCATCTGCTTTACTCAGTCTACCAATTCAAATGTTAATCTCATCTAGAAATGCCTCACAGGCACACTGAGAATAATGTTTGAATCAAGCATCTGGGTACCTAGTGGTCCAGTTATGTTGACAAAAAAATTACACTTGTTACAGGAAATGATGTCTAGAACTATAACTTAGTAGATCCCTGATTATTATCCTAGCTCTTGGCTCAATATACAGTGTAAAATTTCTCACCTTTTGAGATTATTTAAAGATTTCTATTACTTAAAAATGAATATCTAAAATATACTAGGTTGAGTTCTCTTTTGGTATTCATTTATCTTGTAATATTTCTTGTATCATTCTGAGTTGGGCATTTTAAAGTTGTCTAAATTGTTCAGTGAACATATTTATAGAGTTAAATAGTTATGATATAAATTTAATATTTATAAGCGTCTATTATTCTTAAAATTAGCTTTCCAAGGGGAGATGGATGAAATATTGTACATACAAAGATGCAATATTATAGACTTTATTTTTAGTATTTTTTAAAAAAGAATCCTTGATATATGCATTTTTATTTGATTTTAGTTATTAAAACTTCAATTTTACATATTTTACAAAAATATGTGATTACATTAGACTAGAAACTTCCCTAAATTTTACATGTGATAAAAAGGTATATTTAACCTCATTTATTTTTCAGCAAAGCTCAAAATCTTTTACAAATGTTGGTTCTTACTGTACTTTAGTGACAAAAATTTTATCAAAAATTTCCGTTTTGCAAATATTAATTAGCACCAGAGGGAATTCAGGGTGTAAATCCACTGTACTGATCACAGCTAGTGTTAAGCTTAGTCACAAGTAGTCAGCTCCGAGGTATATTTTGAAGATTGCTGACAAAAAGTCCCTCTAGTCTGAAATGCCTGCTGTTAGGAGAGTGAAGGGAGAGTTGTCTATCCATTGGTGATTGATCTCGGTTAACAAGAGTGTTTATGGGGGAAAAATTTCCTTTGAGAAGTTTAAGTATATTACTTCCTGTTTAATACCAAATTAATCAAAATAATGTTACCTTAGTACCTGGGAGTTTGGTTTAATAATTAGGAGGAAGGAGGAAAAGCAGGGGAATAAGCAGACTTTAAATTCCTTTTACTAAGAACAAGTTGTCACTGACGAAGGAACACTGGGACATCCTATCTAAATCTTGGTTGTCTACTCTTTCATGAAACATGTCCTCTTATGTAACTGTGTAAGTTTCAATTAAGCTTTGATGAATCTCGTGTTGGAACAAGTATACGAAAGAACAGATATCTAGGTACAGCTGAACACTTCCTTTGTGCATACGGCACTGATTTCCCCTGATGTTCTCACATCTTACAATTCCCTTTGAGCCTACTTTGGAGATTCAGCCTTACAAACATCCTACCGGTGTTTTCTCTGACATCTCTCTAATGGGTCTGCAGAGAAGATGTTAGATCTCTGGTGTTTAGCATGATTAGCCGTGGGTGATCACACACAGAGCCAAGGAAACAAAGTTCCCTTTTGGTTGGCATTTTCGTGCGCCTCCCGTATCTTTTTGTTCCCCAAGAGCCCATGCTGTGTTCCCAGCCTTGTTGCTCGGGCACCTTGTCTCCCTTTCCTTAGTATTGGGCATCTCTGGTAGTGTAATACAGTCACATGCACGCTTGCCTTCGGACTTCAAGGATCAGTCTCTGCTGTTACAAGCCAAGGGACAGCAGGCCTAGAGCTGTGTTTTCTCTAGGAGATGCAGAAGCCCTGTATTCCCTCAGTTTGACGCTTGCTGCTCACTGCCTGAAATGCCCCCTCTCCTGACTTGCCAATCTTCAGTTATGTACTTCTTTTGTCCCAACATGACTCCAAGAGATATGCTGCCTTTTTGATGCTTCCTTTTGTTCTTAAACTAAAAAAAGTGTTGCAAAGCAATGAGGCCAAAACAAGTGATCAAATGGATGCAGTAAAAAACTGAGTCTAACCTCTTTTTCTCAAACATTGAGATCATTGCCTAGGTTTTCATTTTCAAAACTGTGGGCACAGCTGTGTCACTCCTGTCTTGGAGATGTCAAAAGAAATCTGATGTCTCAGTGGAGCGCCAGGTGTTCGTGTGTAGTCAAATCATCCCTCAGATCATTCAGATCTGGTTAGGGTTGAAATGAGACTAATATTTTCTTAGGTTTTATGGTTTCCTGTTTCTAGTGTGAATAGGAACACTTTGAACAGCTTTTGCTTCTGTGTCTCTGGTTCTTTTGTTTTCTGTTTATTGTATTTCCGGGAATGAGACAAGCACGAAGTTAAGAAACTGACAAGGTGGGGGGAGCTTCAAGATGGTGGAAGAATAAGACGTAGAGACCACCTTCCTCCCCACAAATACATCAGAAATACATCTACGTGTGGAACAACCCCTACAGAACACACACTGAATGCTGGCAGAAGACCTCAGACCTCCCAAAAGGCAAGAAACTCCCCACGTACCTAGGTAGGGCAAAAGAAAAAAGAAACAACGGAGACAAAAGAATAGGGACGGGACCTGCACCTCTAGGAGGGAGCTGTGAAGGAGGAAAGGTTTCCACACTAGGGAGCCCCTTCACGGGCGGAGACTGCGGGTGGTGGAGGGGGGAAGCTTCAGAGCCATGGAGGAGAGCACAGTAACAGGGGTGCGGAGGGCAAAGCAGAGAGATTCCCGCACAGAGGATCGGCGCCGACCAACACTCACGGGCCTGAGAGGCTCGTCTGCTCACCCGCCGGGGCGGGCGGGGCTGGGAGCTGAGGCTCGGGCTTCGGTCAGAGCGCAGGGAGAGGACTGGGTTTGGCGGCGTGAACACAGCCTGCAGGGGGTTAGTGCCACAGCTGGCTGGGAGGGAGTCCGGGTAAAGGTCTGGAGCTGCCAAAGAGACAAGAAGAGACTTTTTCTTGCCTCTTTGTTTCCTGGTGCGTGAGGAGAGGGGATTCAGAGCGCTGCTTAAAGGAGCTCCAGAGACGGGCGCAAGCCGCAGCTAACAGCGCGGACGCCAGAGACGGGCATGAGACGCTAAGGCTGCTGCTGCCGCCACCAAGAAGCCTGTGTGCGAGCACAGGTCACTGTCCACACCTCCCCTCTCGGAGCCTGTGCAGCCCGCCACTGCCAGGGTCCCGGGATCCAGGGACAACTTCCCTGGGAGAACGCACGGCGCGCCTCAGGCTGGTGCAACATCACGCTGGCCTCTGCTGCCGCAGGCTCACCCCGCATCATGCCCGTCCCTGCCCCACGGCTTGAGTGAGCCAGAGCCTCCGAATCAGCTGCTCCTTTAACCCCATCCTGTCTGAGCGAAGAACAGATGCCTTCAGGCAACCTACACGCAGAGGCTGGTCCAAAATCAAAGCTGAGCCCCGGGAGCTTTGCAAACAAAGAGAAAGGGAAATCCCTCCCAGCAGCCTCAGAAGCAGCGTATTAAATCTCCACAATCAACTTGATGTACCCTGCATCTGTGGAATACCTGAAGAGACAACGAATCATCCCAAATTGAGGAGGCGGACTTTGGGAGCAAAGATATATATATATATATTTTCCCTTTTTCTCTTTTTGTGAGTGTGTATGTGTATGCTTCCGTGTGTGATTTTCTCTGTATAGATTTGCTTTTACCCTTTGTCCTAGAGTTCTGTCTGTCTTTTTTTCTTTCTTTCTTGTTTTAGTATAGTTTTTAGCACTTGTTATCATTGGTGGATTTGTTTTTGGTTTGGTTGCTCTTTCTTTCTTTTTATATTACTTTTAAACTTTTTAAAATAATTTTTTGTTTTAATAAATTTATTTTATCTCTTTCTTTCTTTCTCTCTTTCTTTCTTTCTTTCGTTTGTTCATTCGTTCGTTCGTTCTTTTCTTCTCCCTTTTTTTCTGAGCTATGTGGATGACAGGCTCTTGGTGCTCCAGCCAGGCATCAGGGCTGTGCCTCTGAGGTGGTAGAGCCAAGTTCAGGACACTGGTCCACCAGAGACCTCCAAGCTCCATGTAATATCAGATGGCGAAAATCTCCCAGAGATCTCCATCTCAGCGCCAAGACCCAGCTCCCACTCAATGACCAGCAAGCTACAGTGCTTGACACCCTATGCCAAGCAACAAGCAAGACAGGAACACAACCCCACCCATTAGCAGAGAGGCTGCCGAAAATCATAATGTCACAGACACCCCAAAACACTCCACCAGACGTGGATCTGCCCACCAGAAAGACAAGATCCAGCCTCATCCACCAGAACACAAGCACTAGTCTCCTCCACCAGGAAGCCTACCCAACCAGTCTTAGCCACTGGGGACAGACACCAAAAACAACAGGAACTACGAACCTGCAGCCTGTGAAAAGGAGACCCCAAGCACAGTAAGTTAAGCTAAATGAGAAGACAGAGAAACACACAGCAGTTGAAGGAGCAAGGTAAAAACCCACCAGACCAAACAAATGAAGAGGAAATAGGAAACTACCTGAAAAAGAATTCAGAATAATGACAGTAAAGATGATCCAAAATCTTGGAAAAAGAATGGAGAAAATACAAGAAACGTTTAAGAAGGACCTAGAAGAACTAAAGAGGAAACAAACAATGATGAAGAACACAACAAACGAAATTAAAAATTCTCTGTAAGGGATCAATAGCAGAATAACTGAGGCAGAAGAATGGATAAGTCACCTGGAATATAAAATAGTGGAAATAACTACTGCAGAGCAGAATAAAGAAAAAAGTATGAAAAGAATTGAGGACAGTCTCAGAGACCTCTGGGACAACATTAAACGCACCGAGATTCGAATTATAGGGTTTCCAGAAGAAGAAGAGAAAAAGACAGGGACTGAGAAAATATTTGAAGAGATTATAGTTGAAAACGTCCCTAATATGGGAAAGGAAATAGTTAATCAAGTCCAGGAAGCACACAGAGTCCCATACAGGATAAATCCAAGGAGAAACATGCCAAGGAATATATTAATCAAACTACCAAAAATTAAATAAAAAGAAAAAATTTTAAAGGCAGCAAGGGAAAAACAACAAATAACATACAAGGGAATTCCCATAAGGTTAACAGCTGATATTTCAGCAGAAACTACAAGCCAGAAGGGTGTGGCAAGACATATTTAAAGTGATGAAAGGGAAAAACCTACAACCAAGATTACTCTACCCAGTAAGGATCTCATTCAGATTCAATGGAGAAATTAAAACCTTTACAGGCAAGCAAAAGCTAAGAGAATTCAGCACCACCAAACCAGCTTTACAACAAATGCTGAAGGAACTTCTCTAGGCAGGAACACAAGAGAAAGAAAAGACCTACAATAACAAATGCAAAACAATTAAGAAAATGATAATAGGAGCATACATATCAATAATTACCTTAAATGTAAATGGATTAAGTGCTCCAACCAAAAAACATAGACTGCATGAATAGATACAAAAACAAGACCCATATATATGCTGTCTACAAGAGACCCACTTCAGACCTAGGGACATATACAGAGTGAAAGTGAGGGAATGGAAAAAGATGCTCCATGCAAATGGAAATCAAAAGAAATCTGGAGTGGCAATTCTCATATCAGAGAAAATAGACTTATAAATAAACACTATTACAAGAGACAAAATAGGACACTGCATAATGATCATGGGATCAATCTAAGAAGAAGATATAACAATTGTAAATATTTATGCACCCAACATAGGAGCACCTCAATACATAAGGCAGATACTAACAGCCATAAAAAGGGAAATTGACAGTAACACAGTCATAGTAGGGGACTTCAACACCCCACTGTCACCAATGGACAGATCATCCAAAATGAAAATAAATAAGGAAACACAAGCTTTAAATGATACATTAAATAAGATAGACTTAATTGATATTTATAGGACATTCCATCCAAAAAAAAAACAGAATACATTTTCTTCCCAAGTGCTCATGGAACATTCTCCAGGATAGATCATATCTTGGGTCACAAATCAAGCCTTGGTAAATTTAAGAAAATTGAAATCATATCAAGTATCTTTTCTGACCGCAATGCTATGTGACTAGATGTCAATTACAGGAAAAAAATCTGTAAAAAATACAAACATATGGAGGCTAAAGAATACAATACTTAATAACCAAGAGATCACTGAAGAAATCAAAGAGGAAATCAAAAAATACCTAGAAACACGACAATGAAAACACGACGACCTACAACCTATGGGATGCAGCAAAAGCAGTTCTAAGAGGGAAGTTTATAGCAATACAATCCTACCTTAAGAAACAAACACCTCAAATAAACAAGCTAACCTTACACCTAAAGTAATTAGAAAAGAAGAACAAAAGAACCCAAAGTTAGCAGGAGGAAAGAAATCATAAGGATCAGTTGAGAAATAAATGAAAAAGAAATGAAGGACACGATAGCAAAGATCAATAAAACTTAAAGCTAGTTCTTTGAGAAGATAAACAAAATTGATAAAGCATTAGCCAGACTCATCAAGAAAAAAAGGGAGAAGACTGAAATCAGTAGAATTAGAAATGAAAAAGGAGAAGTAACAACTGACACTGCAGAAATACAAAGGATCCTGAGAGATTACTACAAGCAACTATATGCCAATAAAATGGACAACCTGGAAGAAATGGACAAATTCCTAGAAATGCACAACCTTCCAAGACTGAACCAGGAAGAAACAGAAAATATGAACAGGCCAATCACAAGCACTGAAATTGAAACTGTGAATAAAAATCTTCCAACCAACAAAAGACCAGGACCAGATGGCTTCACAGGCTAATTCTATCAAACATTTAGAGAAGAGCTAACACCTATGATTCTCAAACTCTTCCAAAATATAGCGGAGGGAAGAACACTCCCAAACTCATTCTACAAGGCCACCATCACCCTTTTACCAAAACCAGACAAAGATGTCACAAAGAAAGAAAACTACAGACCAATATCACTGATGAACGTAGATGCAATAATCCTCAACAAAACACTAGCAAACAGAATCCAACAGCACGTTAAAAGGATCATACACCATGATCAAGTGGGGTTTATCCCAGGAATGCAAGGATTCTTCAATATAAGCAAATCAATCAATATGATACAGCATATTAACAAATTGAAGGAGAAAAAGCATATGATCATCTCAATAGATGCAGAAAAAGCTTTCAACAAAATTCAACATCCATTTATGATAAAAACCCTGCAGAAAGTAGACATAGAGGGAACTTTCCTCAACATAATAAAGGCCATATATGACAAACCCACAGCCAACATCATCGTCAATGGTGAAAAACTGAAACCATTTCCACTAAGATCAGGAACAAGACAAGGTTGCCCACTCTCACCACTCTCATTCAATATAGTTTTGGAAGTTTTAGCCCCAGCAATCAGAGAAGAAAAGGAAATAAAAGGAATCCAAATTGGAAAAGAAGAAGTAAAGCTGTCTGTTTGCAGATGATATGGTACTATACATAGAGAATCCTAAAGATGCTACCAGAAAACTTCTAGAGCTAATCAATGAATTTGGTAAAGTTGCAGGATACAAAATTAATGCACAGAAATCTCTTGCATTCCTATACACTAATGATGAAAAATCTGAAAGTGAAACCAAGAAAACACTCCCATTTACCATTGCAACAAAAAGAATAAAATATCTAGGAATAAACCTACCTAAGGAGACAAAAGACCTGTATGCAGAAAATTATAAGACACTGATGAAAGAAATTAAAGATGATACAAATAGATGGAGAGATATACCATGTTCTTGGATGGGAAGAATCAACATTGTGAAAATGACTCTACTACCCAAAGCAATCTACAGATTCAATGTAATCCCTATCAAACTACCACTGGCATTTTTCACAGAACTAGAACAAAAAATTTCACAATTTGTATGGAAACACAAAAGACCCTGAATAGCCAAAGCAATCTTGAGAACGAAAAACGGAGATCAGGCTCCCTGACTTCAGACTATACTACAAAGCTACAGTAATCAAGACAGTATGATACTGGCACAAAAACAGAAAGATAGATCAATGGAACAGGATAGAAAGCCCAGAGATAAACCCACACACATATGGTCACCTTATTGTTGATAAAGGTGGCAGGAATGTACAGTGGAGAAAGGACAGCCTCTTCAATAAGTGGTGCTGGGAAAACTGGACAGGTACATGTAAAAGTATGAGATTAGATCACTCGCTCACCCCATACACAAAAATAAGCTCAAAATGGATTAAAGACCTAAATGTAAGGCCAGAAACTATCAAACTCTTAGAGGAAAACATAGGCAGAACACTCTATGACATAAATCACAGCAAGATCCTTTTTGACCCACCTCCTAGAGAAATGGAAATAAAAACAAAAATAAACAAATGGGACCTAATGAAACTTCAAAGCTTTTGCACAGCAAAGGAAACCATAAACAAGACCAAAAGACCACCCTCAGAATGGGAGAAAGTATTTGCAAATGAAGCAACTGACAAAGGATCAATTTCCAAAATTTACAAGCAGCTCATGCAGCTCAATAACAAAAAAACAAACAACCCAATCCAAAAATGGGCAGAAGACCTAAATAGACATTTCTCCAAAGAAGATATACAGACTGCCAACAAACACATGAAAGAATGCTCAACATCATTAATCATTAGAGAAATGTAAATCAAAGCTACAATGAGATATCATCTCACACCAGTCAGAATGGCCATCATCAAAAAATCTAGAAACAATAAATGCTGGAGAGGGTGTGGAGAAAAGGGAACACTCTTGCACTGCTGGTGGGAATGTGAATTGGTACAGCCACTATGGAGAACAGTATGGAGGTGTCTTAGAAAACTACAAATAGAACTACCATATGTCCCAGCAATCCCACTACTGGGCATATACCCTGAGAAAACCATAATTCAAAAAGAGTCATGTACTAAAATGTTCATTGCAGCTCTATGATAGCCCGGAGATGGAGACAACCTAAGTGCCCATCATCGGATGAATGGGTAAAGAAGATGTGGCACATATATACAATGGAATATTACTCAGCCATAAAAAGAAACAAAATTGAGCTCTTTGTAATGAGGTGGATAGACCTAGAGTCTGTCATACAGAGTGAAGTAAGTCAGAAAGAGACAAATACCGTATGCTAACACATATATATATGGAATTTAAGAAAAAAATGTCATGAAGAACCCAGGGGTAAGACAGGAATAAAGACACAGACCTACTGGAGAACGGATTTGAGGATGGGGGAGGGGGAAGGGTAAGCTGTGACAAAGCGAGAGAGAGGCATGTACATATATACACTACCAAACGTAAGGTAGATAGCTAGTGGGAAGCAGCCTCATAGCACAGGGTTATCAGCTCGGTGCTTTGTGACTGCCTGGAGGGGTGGGATAGGGAGGGTGGGATGGAGGGAGATGCAAGAGGGAAGAGATGTGGGAACA
The DNA here is from genome assembly GCF_008692025.1 of Phocoena sinus. Lineage (NCBI taxonomy): Eukaryota > Metazoa > Chordata > Mammalia > Artiodactyla > Phocoenidae > Phocoena > Phocoena sinus. Next base: position 76,888,638 of record NC_045774.1, read on the forward strand.
TATGTATATGTATAACTGATTCACTTTGTTATAAAGCATAAACTAACACACCATTGTAAAGCAATTATACCCCAATAAAGATGTTAAAAAAAAAAAAGGATAAGACCTATTGCTCTGATTGAAAATAGAGGAAAATGTAGTAGTGCCATATGAAACCCTGGCTGCTTACCTTCTGAGCTCTGTGACCTTGGGGAGTTCTTATCTATAAAATTCATTTTTATTTATGAAGATGATGATGATCCAGTCAGGTTCTATTGTTTTTACTAGCCCTTTGAACTTCACAAATTGATATAATCCTTCTGCTTTAGTTTTTGTGTTTTTCTGGCTCATAGTAAGTACTCACAAAATTTAACTATTAGGTTGTGCTCTTTAATATAGTGTACTCTACACAGAAGGATGGTTGGCATCTGTTGGGTGTGTACTTCCTGTCATATTCTAGAATTGTTGCTGCTTTAATCAGGGTTTCTTTGTTGCTAAAAAAAAACAAACAACTCCAGCTAGTCTTTCAAAAAAGTTTATTAAGTTACATTGGTTTATGAAGTGATATTAGCTGAAATCACATTGCTAGATTGTTCCAGGATAATCCTATTCGCTATGTTGCAGGGTACAGGTTCCAATCCATACTGCCAACACTGGATGTGCCCACTGGGAGGGGCGTGTGACTGGCAAGGCAGCCTAGGTCACATGTCTGCACTCTAGATGTAAGGACGGTTGAGGTTCTTGGCTTCTAGTTTCAGGAGAAGGGGCCATAAGGCTGGAAATTTCCGAAACTTTGGAAAGGTGTTCAAAAAGTGCTGGATAATCAGAAAATATAATAATAAACACTATAAGCCCTTTACATACCTGATCTATTTTAATCTTCACAACTAGCTGGTAAAATGTCATCATTATTGCCCTTTTCTGGACAATGCAGGGTCTGAAATATAGTAGGACCCTTTCAAAGCTCTCAGCTAGTAAATAGCAGATCTGGGATATAGGCCTAGGCTCTCTGTCTCCAAACCTCAGACTATTTCTTTGACATCGTTTTGCCTGTTCACAGTGGATGAGGATGGTACATTCTACCCTGGCATCCTTAGCCAGTAACCAAACAAAGTAAATTAAAATACGAACTTTTAAACAGATAGGATCAATATGTAATATGAGTTTCCTTCAGAAAACCAGTGTCAGTATACTCCAACCCAAGTAAATTCTTATTTCTTAGTTATTGCTTGATCTGAAATGATCTCAGACCTTAATATTATTAATTGGGCCAGTTGATCCTTCAGGCATAGTTGTAATGTATTTTGGATGATGGAATTTTTGATATAGTAAAGCCACCTGCCCTACCTACAGGCTCTGGGTGAGGGTGTGAGAGTGATTACTGAGTGCATGTGGTAGATTTAAAAGCTATATAGTCTTTCATATTTCTTTGTGCTCCTAGAAGCACTTTTTAAATACTTAAAGGACCTGCTCATTAATTCCCTTTTCTGAGAACTCAATAAACACAGAGAACAAGGAACTGACTCAAGCCTCCTTCAGTAAATGACCTAGGATGCTCCAAAAGCATCTGTTGATTTGGTCACTACTGTTTGTCTCAATGTTTCCAAAAAATTTACTTAGAGTATTAGTGAATCTGTTATTATTATTGGTAATCATTGTATTTTGGAGGAAGCTTGGAATATTTCAAAGGGCATCAGTAAGGGAGGGTGGGAGGGAGATGCAAGAGGGAGGAGATATGGGGATATATGTATATGTATAACTGATTCACTTTGTTATACAGCAGAAACTAACACACCAGTGTAAAACAATTATACTCCAGTAAAGATGTTTAAAAAACAAAACCCAAAAAACAAAAGGCATCAGTAATAGAGACAGAAAGCCTCAGTTCTCCAACCACTAACAGTGTGAGCATGGATGAAAACTTGTCCTCCAGAGGCCTCAAGTTCCTTATCTAGGAAAAGATATGTGATAGTTTATTTTTCTTTTTCACAGGGATTGTTGTGGATGTTAAAAAAAATGAGATCTTGCATAATTAAGTGCTTTTAAAGTGCCAAACTACTGTGCAAATCAGAATTCATATGAAACCTGAATGTTGAATCACCATGAGTGGCATTTAGAAAAGAGGAAATATTCTCTTGTTTTAGTGTTTCCTTTCACCCAGTTTCTAACTTGCTGCTGCTATTGTAACCCAGAGGTGACCAAATCCAGGGTATTGTAATCCAAGATATACGGACTGAACATTTCACTTTTTTGTTGGCTTAAAGAAAAACTGTGCCCCACCAAAAAAAGGTACATTCTTTGATACTTCGTCCTTTTATTAGTTTTCGTTGTTGAGGGAGGCCAAATTTGACTTTTAGCATTTCCTTCAAGGGCAAGTCCAAACCGGGACTGAGAGTGTAAAGACTAAGTTCTGAAAGCAAGGTGCCAAGAATGAAATTACTAAAATAATGGGAGAAAAGTATTTTCCTACTACTAATAAGTAAACGACAGTTTGAAGACTTTACTATGTGCTGGGTATTCCCTTAAGACCTTATCTAATTTTTACAACATTCTTCTAAGGAAGGTATTATCCCCACTCACAGATGAGGAAACTGGGGCTAATAAACGTTAAGTAGTTTGCCCAAGGTCACACAGTTCGTAAGTGGTGGAGATGTGATACAAATTCAGGCAGCTTGAATCAGAGCTTGCTCTTTCAGCCCCCTGCTAGCCTCCAGTAAATACATAACCACCATCTGCCAAGCTAGGAAAAGATGGTTATGCAATGTCTTGCCAAAAGCTTAAGATTTTGCATGGCAGTTTTGGTAGCTGTTTCTAGTTATACCTGGATATCCTATTTGCAGATCTATATCAGAGTTTTGCTACCAAACAAGACTTAATAAAAATGATACACACAGCAATAGGCTTTTTGGGTATCCAGCGAAACATGCTCATAGAAGAAGAAGCCGTCTTTGCAGATTTGTTCTTTGACAGTGCAGTTTTATTTTAGCAATTACTTATTACTTGAGCATTTGCTATGCCAGGGATTGTAAAAATGTATTTTTTTTCCAGTAATATTTAGTGGCTTGGCTCTTCTAAGAAAGAAAGGCTGTGTCATATCTGCATGATTGCATGTAGTTTCTCCAGACTTTTGGAGACCGAGGAAAAAGGGTTAGTCCAGAAAGCTGGAAAACGAAGAGGAATCTCACTTGGACACGCTACTTAAGACTTAAGTACCCTGCAGGTAACCCATGCAGCCCCGGCTCTCTGAACCCACTGCCTGAGCTGAAGGTGAGCTTAACAGCAGGTGCAATACTATAGGCCCCTGCAGTAACCTGAGAGACTTTGGCTTTAAACCTGGGTAAGAAACACTGAATCATTTGAACTATGCCATGACAGACAGCAGAAGGGTCTTTATCTGAAAAAGCTCTACAACTCTGGAGAATCACCGCAATAAATGAGAAGCCCTTATGTTGTAAAAATTCCCTTAACATTCTCAAGGGATAGAGCACTACAGCTCAGAGGAAAGGAAAACCACACTAATGGAGTTTTCTTGTTCACCTCTTAGGTCAGCATCACTCCCGATATAGTCATCTTACTTTTGAACCATTAATTTCCTCTAGGGAATCGCTGTATGTTTGCTTCTCTTTACTTTTGCCTCACATACACATTTTTTTTTTTCCTTTAAGAAACTAAGAAGGAATGTAAGCTTTTAGGAAAAGACAATTTCCATAGTGTTCAACTGTCTATGATGTATTTTACTAGATGATTGTTATTAAGAATGAACATTTGATGGTAATTTATATGTTTAAAATATTTAGAAGAGAATCAGATGCCTGGCTGAGCTGTCTGTGATCTGGAGTCCAGGAAAATCTCCATTCCATATAACTTTTCTTGCCAGTGATATCCACTTGAATTCCCACTCTACTTTCTCTGGTCTTGAGCAGACGAGTTAGAAAAAGTAGTCTTCACAAGCTCTCTCCTTTCTTCATTTCCCATTCTATTCTTAGGTCCCAGTGTCAACTTCTACTACTATATAGAAATTTCCCTCTAAAAGTTTGAATCGTTAAACAACTTTTTCTTTGGCATCTCCCTTTCCCATCACCCTGTAATATTTCACAGTGTTGACGACCTCTTCCACCTTGAGTTACCTCTTGCCTCTGTTGCCCTACATTCTCAGTTCTCCTACCCCATTACTTCTTCTCCTTCTTTCTGGAGGAGCACATCCAGATTATGGGAGAATGGTTGGTTCCTTTTAAACCAGTGACTCTTCAAGGAAGGATGGGAGGATGGGAACCTAAAGATGTCCTGGTACTTTCTGGGACCCTTCAGAGTCTTGGAGAAGTCCCATAGACTTCAAGGAGACTGCCCAAGGACTGCTATCCTGTTCAGCCTTTGGGGCTACTGCCTAGATTAGCTTGTATCCCCCTGAGTGCTTCTGGGATTTCTAAGAACTTTCTCTAGTCTAGAGGCAGCAGGAACAACTCATCTTTAGTTCTGAAAAGCCTTAGGATCAGCTTAGCTTCTGTTAGCACCATTGCTATGGTCTGCATGCCACACAGGTATGGTCTAATCTCCATCTTGGAATTGTCCTTTCATATAAGGTTATTGAAGAGAGTGTTAGTAAAAGCAACCTCTCTTACTTTGCTAAGACCTGAAAGGGAGTTTTAGTTACTTGTTCGCCTGCATGTTTCTGAGGGAATTATCAATATCAGTAAAACTGAAATTATATAATCAGGCAGAATGCAGGAAATGCTATACATAGCCCAGACCATATTGACAACGTAACCTTGAAGGCATTGATTATAGGGAAGGACAAAAATCTGTAAAATTATATTTTTAGCAGGCAGGGAATTTTGTAGAAATATCACATCCAGCTTTCTGTTACTTCAGTGTATGACTGGCTGTATGATTACATATGTGTGGCAGACACTAAGCAACAGTTTCTTCCCTCCTTATATAATCCTGAATTTGTTGTGAAGCAGCATGCCATTGTCTAAGCCAATCATGACAGTAATGTTCTTTGCCACAGACTCAATCTCCCAGGCTCCTTTTTTGTTAGGAGGGTTATCTGACCAAGTTCTACCCAGTGCTACACAAAGGGAATTCACTGTGCTGTCAGAGAAAGTTAGAAAAGGAGAGAGGGGCTTCCCTGGTAGCGCAGTGGTTGAGAGTCCGCCTGCCGATGCAGGGGACACGGGTTCGTGCCCCGGTCCGGGAAGATCCCACATGCCGCGGAGCGGCTGGGCCCGTGAGCCATGGCCGCTGAGCCTGCGCGTCCGGAGCCTGTGCTCCGCAACGGGAGAGGCCCCAACAGTGAGAGGCCCACGTACCGCAAAAAAAAAAAAAAAAAAAAAAAAAGGAGAGGGTAGCCAGGCTACCAGTTTCCTCCTGCTTCTGAACGTGGTCATGATACCTGAAATCATGTAAAAATGCTAACATGCTGATGATGGTTGATAAGATGGATGGAAAATGTGTGTATCTTGATATTGTTGAACTGTCAGACCAACCCTTGTCTCTATATATGAACTTACTAAGTAAAGATAATGCTCTACTTGTTTTTCCTACTGTCAGTTGTTTATTCATTTATTGTTAGATACATTTCTCAATAATATGAGGTAGTCCTGTCTTAGTCATGATCACCAATACCTTCTTATAAAAAGCATTCATTTGGATTTCTTTGAATAGATTGTTCTCTGCAATCATCTTTTAATATGCTCTCCTAAATTCTTAGTCAATTTTCTTTAATACTTTGTATCAATTTAGTTGTTGACAAACTTATGAGAAAGGTAATGATCTCACACATACATAGCAAACGTTAGGGTTATGTCATGTGGAGAATATATCTACTTACTAATAAAGTTAGTATTATAGCTTGAAAAATTTGTTCCAAATTACTCTGATATAGTAGTAGTATATCAATTTTTTTTTTGTCTAGCTATTAAGTAAAATTTTCCCTTTTGGAAGAAGAAAGTAAATGTGGGATATTTCAAATGGCTTATTTAATTAAAAAATCAAAGCAATGCATTTGCATGTCTTTCTGCATTACTCCATTTCACCCTCCTTGACTTTTATTTATTTATTTAATAAATTTATTTATTTTATTTACTTATTTTTGGCTGTGTTGGGTCTTCACTGCTGTGCGTGGGTTTTCCCTAGTTGTTGCGGTGAGCGGGGGCTACTCTTCATTGCGGTGCGCGGGCTTCTCATTGTGGTGGCTTCTCTTGTTGTGGAGCATGGGCTCTGGGCATGCGGTCTTCAGAGTTATAGCACATGGACTCAGTGGTTGTGGCTCATGGGCTCTAGAGCGCAGGCTCAGTAGTTATGGTGCATGGGCTTAGTTGCTCCGCAGCATGTGGGATCTTCCCAGACCAAGGCTCAAACCCATTTCCCCTGCATTGGCAGGCGGATTTCCAACCACTGCGTCACCAGGGAAGTCCCCTCCTTGACTTTTATAACTACATATTAGTTGGAATAGATCCTTCAGAACTTGATTGTGAGAGAATATTCTTAAAGTTAAATAACAATTATGCATATTTATTCACTTTACCAGTAGGAGTGAACTGGGGTTTTGATGGTCAATAGGTTCCTAGGATAAGATATCGTGAGATTGTCTGAAAATATATGGAGTGAAGAGAAATAAATTACAACATGTAAAAATGTGTTCTAAAATATGAGAAGCACCATACAAATGTAAAATGTTTTATTGATGAAATGAGGATATGAAGCACTGTTGGGTGCTTTGTGATCTAAAAGGTCCATGGTGAGTAGAGAGCCTTAGAGATGCTTGTTTATTTTTTCAATGTGAAATAAATGTAGTTATTGAATAACTTTTTAGAATTAAGTACCCAGAGAATGTTACTTGGGGATATTATTATGTTTTAAAAGCAACTAAGGTTGATTTTCTAATATACATTTAAAAACTAAGATTTTAAAGTATAACCATCCAAATTGAACCTTGTAAAACTTACAGGGCAAACCTTGTCTTCTTGTTTTCTAATGGTATATATAATATAACATATATAATATGCTATAATAGTCTGAAATCATGACACATTTTGAATATTCTTCCTGTTAGTATATACTTATTTTGATAATCACAGAAAAATATAAAGAAGAAAATATAATGTATAATTTTGCCTCACGTAGACAACCATCAGTATTTTGTTGTACTTTTACCCAGTTTTTATTCTTTGAATTATGTACATACACATATATATTTTTTAACTTTTTATTTTATATTGGAGTATAGTTGATTAACAATGTTGTGTTAGTTTCAGGTGTATAGTAAAGTGATTCAGTTATACATATACACATATCTATTCTTTTTCAAATTCTCCCATTTAGGTTATTGGGAGCTTTACTCAATGTAATATTTTTATAATTATAAAATTGGGCCCATGAAAGAGGTTTCTCAGGTTTGGCTTTAAAACATTTTCTTCCACAGTATTAAAATTCTTTGAACCCATATTAAAAATATTTATATGTTCTTTAACTTACATACAGTAAAATGCACTTTTGTTTTTTTACTGTGCTGTTCCATGAATTTTGACAAATGCATAGAGTCTGTCTTTTCCATTAAAGCCTTTAACGTATTATAATTGTTTCATAATCTGGTAGTTCCAACATCTGTGTCATATCTTAGTCTAGTTATATTGATTGCTTTGTCTCTTGATGGTGTGCTTTTTTTTGTTTGTTTGTTTGTTCTTCTCTTGGTTTTTGTGTGTTTCTTAATTTACTGATGAAAGACATGCATCTTGTGTGGAATAGTAGAGATTGAAGTGAGTAGTTTTTGTGCCTGTATATGGGCACTCCTGTCCTTCGATCAGGACTTTAGCGTGGGGTTTTGAGTCAATCTCGTCTGGGACTGAGCTGGGTTTGGGAATTGTTGTTCCTTCATTGCTCTCAGTGATCTGTGGGTTTCAATGTCCTTCAGTATTACCTTCTGTTTGCCGGGGGCTCTCTTTCCAGGGGATTGTTCTAAATGCCTGCTCCAAGTTTATCTTTAGGTTTTCCCTTTGCATCGTGCCTCAGAGAGGGCCATTTATCATGATCTTGCCCTTCTCCTAGCAATATATATCTGTTACTAGTTATTTTATGTTCATTAGCCTGGTGGTGGGGTGTGATGCCATGATTTTTACTCATGTTATTCTATTGTTGGAAGTGTTGATTGTTTTTTATTCTGTTGTTGCTTTAATATTTTAATACATTGATGTTATGAAGAACCTTTATCCTATTTTAAAATTGTGATTATTTGAGCCAATTTGTATTTGGAGGTGTTTCTATTTTGCCGGATTTGAGTTTGTCATTTCATTTTGAAAAAATATTCTTCGAGTTCTCCTTGGCAGAGCCTGGATATTATTTCTTTGTGTTTTGTAAGTTGGTAACATTGTGTGCTGTTTGTTGATTCAGAATGCATTTGTTAACTGGTGTGGTGGCTCTTGCCAGTATTCCATGTTTGAGTGCCCCTTAGTTTTAGAAGAGCTGCCACTTTTAGAGTAACTATGACCATACTCTACCCCAGATTTTGAGCTAATAATATTCTCTCCACCATCTGCAACACTAGTTTTTTAGGTTTGTATCAACCATAAAATGCTGACTCAAGTGGAGTAATAAAAAAGACTAGTCACATTAAAGAGTTAGGATAATTTACATTGTCTAAAGTTCTTATAAAGTGATGTAGGTTTTTTGCATTGTTACTCTATTGAGAAGACATTGATGAAGATAATCAGAAGCATGAGGAGACTTGTTGCCTCTGCTTATTGGAGAAAATGCTCTGTCACTGCAGGTCTCTTGAGAAGTTGCTACCACCTTGGGATCCCTTCACCTCAAACTCCCACACTGCAAAGTGCCCTGTCATTTCCTCTTTTAACTTTTCCCTTATCCGTCATGGGTTTGATAGTGGAATTCAAAATAAGTCAGGCCATTTCTCATCCCATCTTCTCCTGTTTCTCTGCAAATTGTCCCTGAAACACAAATATGGAATTCTGAAGGAATATATTTTTTTCTTTGTTTCAGTAACAGTATTAGGACAAGCATTAAGACTAAAGATTTTTCTTATCCACAATCCCTATTCCGTAACATTTTTGCTGTTAAGAGTACATGATATGCATCTTAAGAGGGAGGTTCTGTAGTGAGGATGACAGTGTGCTGGGTTTTAAATGACTGATGGAGAGGGGCATGAACATAGGTGAGATTCTCTTAAAGGTCTGGGGAATAAGGAAAAGGGTGGCAGCCTTTTGTCCTGGGTGGATTCTTATGTTATTATGTAAAAGTGAAAGCAGCTCTGATTATTGGTGGCCCATTCTTAATACAATGGTTCTTCTTGTGTATTTCCAAAACATGCCTCCTAGTATCCAGCCTTACCTGTTGATTCTTGGTACTTACTTGAAGAGAAGTGTTCTCTCTGCCTGTTTGTTCTTCATTTTCATACGGATGAGAGGCTCCCCTTGCTAGAGTGATTTCACATTTCACATATGTTTGAAAAGAGCTCAGTGTCTCTTCTCCCTCAGGCTCTTCTCAAAGATAGAATCTCCATTACTTCTAGGTAACGATCTAGATTACTTATGTGCTAACTTGTTTGCTCCTCACATGAAACAGAAGGGTGTATGTTAAACTTCAGAAGTTTTTTGTTGTAACACAGCAATTGCATTGTGTTCAGCACATTATTTGGAGCTTCCTTTGAATTTTAAAAATAATTTCTGTTACCCTGATGTCCTCAAGTTGTAGCTCTCTATTATTCACTGAAACAATACTATATTTCTTATTGTATTGATAACATGCCTACTATTTAATAATAGGCGTGGTTACCTTTGAGTTCGTATTCTTACTATGTTTAAGGTTTGAGAAGAAGGTTTGGATGTTTCTTAAGCAGTTCATCACAGGTGAGTTCAAATTAGGGTGGGTTCTTGTTAGAGAAATTTGTATTAGAGGTAATTAGTTGTATTGATCACTCTAGCTAAGCAGTGTACCGCAAACGTTTTGACCATAAAATATGGAAGAAATGTATTTAACCCTGTGATCTGGTGTACCTATGAATTCACACACACACACATACACACACAGACACACACATGTACACAGCTGAAACAAAGATTTTATGTAATAATACTATTATATGTGATACCTCCCAATATGTTCTTATATTATGTTCTATGGACATAGATAGGATATGTATTTCTTTAAAATAAGCTGGTCGGACTGATTAGATTTTACCCACAGTGGATTGTGATGTACAGTTTGGAAAATACTGGTTTAGACTCTCGTAGTTCATATCCTGGAGTTCTTGGGGCCATAAAATTTATGGATTTGTTTTTCTAGGGATAGGATCCTTAGCTTTTATCAGATTCTCAAAAGGTCTATGGCCTCTGATGTAAAGCTACATAAAAGACAAGTCCATAGGTCTGTCCTCTCTAATTTCTCTCTCAGCTTTTACTCTGATCACTTTCCCTCTTATTTTCCTTCTCCTACTCCCCAGCTTCACTAAGATCAGATCCACCCAAGAGTTCCTTATGCATAAGGAAGTCATATATACTATATTTTTTTATCAGAATATAATAGCAATAATAAAATACCCATGTATTTTAAATCTGTTCTTTGTTAAGGACCGTATTGGAAGCTTTAAGTATTTTACCTTGAATTCCCATGGTAAATGCTGTAGGGTGGCCCTTCTTATCCCCATCCTTTTGTACATAAAAGCTGAGACTGAGGGAGGGTGAGCAGTTTGCCCAAAGTCTCACAGGGTAGAGAAGGATCCTAAAACAGAGTCATGAAACTCTAAGCAAACATATGCGGACTGCCATGTGCCTGGCTTGCTGGGAGACTTATCTATATAGGTTGTATTTTTTAGTTGAATCAGGGATTGAGGTTGTGGATGAGATAGCTTAGACATGCCTGGGTTAGTATACTGGGTGGGAGCGTGACGCTTAGTCTAGGGAACGTACCTGTCATTGCTGAGGTACCCTGAGGGAATTGCTCACTTCAGTAGGCTCAGGCTCTAGACTTCTGACTCTGGGAAATTTCTGAAACTGGCCCTTTTGAATCAAGAGCTCTTGAATCCATAGCCTCATAGAGCTGGTTTCTCAGTTCTCTGAAAAGAGCTGTTGTCAGATGAAGGGGAATGAGAGCCTTCCAGAGTGTCTCTGGAACCTGCTCTCACTCCATAACTGATTTTTCTATCAAAACATTATAGAGGAGTGATTCTGTGCAGTAATTAATATCAGAAAGAGATTCATAAAAATGAAGTTGTAGGAACTGTGGTAAGACAGCTTAATTCATTGCCCTCTGAACATGTGATTTTCAGAGCAATCACTGATGCTTTTGAGTGCTTTCTTTGTGCCAAGGACTCTCCTAAGGTGAATTAGGTGCTTTCATCAGCATCATTTCCATGTACAAATGGGGACATGAAGGCAGTGGGACATTAAGAAACTTGTCCAGCTGATCAGGGGTAGAGCTAGGATCCCCAAGCCTGTACTCTAACCTCTAGCATACAGCCTCTTAGTAGTGTCGCCTGGGAGAGAAGACTGTAAGAGGTCTTCAGCTGGCATGGATATAGGTTTGGTGCCAAGATGCATCAAATTCAAGCTGACTATTTAGTCACGAAAGATACAGCAGCTTATAATCAGTCCCCTGGGGCAGCTACTTCTTGAAATAGGCTAAGAATCAACATCAGAAATATCTCCAGCAAAGAAAGTAGATTTGCTGTTGCCTTTTTGAGACCTCTTACACTGAGAAATGCCTGCTGACAGATTTTTTTGTTTGCTCAGTGAAAAAAAAAAACTAGTTCAGTGTAAGTGAGCCTCCACAAGCAAAAAGCACCTAGAAAAAAGGCTTTATTTTTATTAACTGATGGAGAGAAGGCTACACAAGCCTTTTTTACTTTTCAAAGTTTCCATGTCTCATAGAATTTCCAACTCTGCTTTCAAATCAGAAGAGAAAAAAACAAGCTGGGAGTGAGGGAGAAGTAATTCAAAATAAAAAAGAGAACAGAGCAGCATGTTTTTCAGAACTTCAGATAAAATTTTTGTTTGAGGGAAAATTTTCAGAGAGAAATAGGAGGAAAAAAGTCTTTTGAGAACAGAACAAGAAGTAGTTTAAAAATGCAATTTCAAAGGAGTATCAAAAATTTAAAAGTAACACCGAAATGAATTTTCAATTCCATTTTGAAATTAGCCAGGTATCCACTTTTATATGAGGTTATATTTTTCGGAGACTAAGAAGGTCCTCAATGATGTTTAAGCCAATCTCTTATTATTTTCCTTAAATTGTTCAAATACAAAGAGATTGCTAATGTGCTGATGCGTTGTCACAACCAGAGAGACTCCTGTGTAACTAGAGGACGGGAGGCTGTGAGAGTTATGGGTTATAATTGTGGAAATCGGTGTTTTCTTCCTCAAGCGGAACTCGTATTCCTCCCTTAGCATGGGAAACCCATTTTGTTGCTCAGTATATCCCTTAATCCCAAACAGTGATGCTGGCATTTTGATTGCTCTGTAGAAAGATTATATATGCTGATTACCCAATATTACCAGCATGCATTCTTTTTTTTTTTTTTTTTCTGTAGGGTTACTAGGTTGTGTCAGTTTTTTCTTGTTCTTTTACTTGTGTCACCTGTGGCTGACTGCAGTAAAAATAGCAACCTAGTGTCTGGAAGCGATCACAACTACCTTGCACCTGGAGATGAAATGAATAACTGCCTCTCCTGACATTCCTCTAACCATCTCTCTGTGGTGCCTCGAGAAGTGCTTCGGAATCAGAGTGCACAGGGCAGTCATTCAGAAAGGTATGGACTGGCTGCTTATGCAAGACACGGTGAGGCAGGAGTGAAGAGGCTCTGTGCTTCAAACTAAGGTTTGGGTTGGTTCTAATCCCATTAATTACATGTCCTAGTGATAAAAATATATATATATTTTTGGAGGTGGGGAATAGAGTAGCAGTGTAGGTAGTATTAAATTCAAATAGTTTCACAGACTTTGTAGTCCGTCATGTTAAAATCTGGGTAAAATTTCCATAATAAGATATACTTTATAAAACCACTAGCTATTATGCAAACAATGTCACATAACCCTGCAGCATGCCTGTTAGGCTTATGGAGTGATGTTTATTGGTGGGAAACTCAGGGAGATAGGAGAAATGATTATGTTCTGAGTCAGTGCACAGAGATGTGGCAGGACTAAATGTCAGATTCCAGGGTTGGGATTCTAACCCTTGAACAGGGGAGCCTGTAAATTGTATGGTTAAGGAAGCACTGGTTGCCTTCTGACTGATCAAGATCAACAGTCTTTCACTGTGCCAAAATCTTGGCTCCCACCTTAATCTGCCAGATTAGCATTCATGGTTAGGGGAGCCCCCTATGTACCTCTGATGTAATATGGGATTTGGAGTCAAGCCTTGCAATTGCGCCTGTGACATAATGAACTAGTAGCACCTCAGCTTTTACTATAGTGTGATCAGGACACTGTGCCCCCAGCCTTGAAGCTGACCAGGACTGATTTCCATAGCACTGTTTGTGGCTGAATTCCAAGGAGTTTTGTAGAAGGGCAACACTTTTTTCGGGGGCCAACCTGCAGGCGATTGGTCTTCCATGGATTAATTCTTACTTCTCATAGAACTTCAAAGATAGAGGAAGAAATGTAGGATGTTTGAGCAAAAAGATTGTTACCTAAAAGGGGTAAAATGTTGGGGTGGCTTCAGCTTTCTTTTGGAGACATTCAAAGTTGGGATCAATGAAGCCTCTTACTCCCCGCAAGCCCCACCATTTGCACAAGTCCTGAGATGAGTGTTAACATTCACAGGCCATAGGATTGGGGGGAAGAAGGTACAAACCAAGATTTGTTTATACCGTGTCATCTTCTGCTCAGTGCGTACTTCTTTCTTGCTCTCTTTCCCGTCTGTCTTCCTCTGCTAATTTTTTTGCTGTGTCTCTTTCCTGTCTGTCTTCCTCTGCTAATTTTTTATTCTCTCTGGCTCTGTCTTTTTCTCATTTATGTTCTTTTTGTTTTCTCTCTGCTTCTTCCAGTTTCTGTATGCTTATCGCTCATTTTCATGCTGGTCACACAGAGTAATGAAATGAAATTACTTTTCTTTGTAAAGCTGAAAGGCTCTTCTACTTGCAAAGTGTGCTGTCATTGAGATTGTTTTGGTAACTTATCAGTATTGAAATTTTGGAGACTTGATGTATACCTTCTCATCACTGCCCCCACTTCTTTTTTAGTAAGTATTTTTATGTTCTGTTAGGTAGTGCTAACTCATTCAGAATTTTTTTTTAAAAATGTATCTCTTACCTTGCCTTATGCTTTTCTAACAACTGGAGTGGGCTACCTATCAGGTTAAGTTAATTTAGAGAGAAAGCAAATGACTTGGATTTGTTGTTGGTAATTAATGAGGCAACCAATGAACATAAGCAATGGCTCTAGTTTCCCTTTGTAAATGGTGAGTAATGGTGAGCAGTTCAAGTCCTGTCATGGTCATAGGTGCTTATATCAGCAAGAAGATGCTATACTTAGAGGACTAGGATACACCAAAACTGTCCAACTGAGTCTATCCAATCAGAAGGTGTCTAGTCATTGAAGCCATTGAATCCTAGTAGGAGAAATTGCTGACTGCATCTGAGCTGTTCCACTTTGATGTTTACTGAGATGTGATGAAGAAATAGTGACAGATTGTTTCTTTTTTATTAGTTATGTGTCACAATTCCTTGTGCCTGGAATCCAAGAAAAATGTAATAATATTGATTGTGTGAGAACTTAGACTAAGCTCACTCTGAGGAAGTACATTTCCCTCTCTTCCTCTGATGCCCTTCAGACAAATGACAGTGGGAATATCTCATACATGTTAAAAGCTGATATCTGTCAGGAGAATTAGTCAGCAAGTTCTAGATTTATTTCCAGTCTCCTATGAATGTAAAATGAGAGAAGCCTTTGCACAATCAACTCACTTTAGTGCTGGGGTGGCTGAGGTCTTTATTCTGCCCAATGAAGGAATGAATGGACTGGAAGAAGGCCCATATCACTGAGAGCAATCCTTCAAGGCTCTGATTTAGCTAAATTATCTTCCACCGAGTAGTGAACTTCAAATAAGGCATCGTTATAACTCACTTAATTAAAATGTCTTCTCTGAGATTTCCCAGTGCTCTAAAAAATTCTTCTTCAGAAAATGAATATGACAGATGGAGGACATGAAACTAGCCATATTTGCCTCTGAACCTCACATAATGTACGATTTTGAACAGAATTATCAGCACAAAGAACGTTAAACTATTTTCTTTGATTTAAAAATGTAATGGAGTACTTTAATTCCTTTATTCACTCAAAAATCTTTGTTGCATGCCTACTAAACACTGGGCAACTGGGGCTCCATGATGGTGGA
The DNA here is from genome assembly GCF_008692025.1 of Phocoena sinus. Taxonomy (NCBI): domain Eukaryota; kingdom Metazoa; phylum Chordata; class Mammalia; order Artiodactyla; family Phocoenidae; genus Phocoena; species Phocoena sinus. The sequence continues at coordinate 76,903,959 of NC_045774.1, forward strand.
TCTTTCTTGTGATAGGCCATCTGTAATATCATTTCATATTCCAAAGAGCACCCTGGGACACAAAATGAGTCAGGGATGTTTTATAATGGAGGGAGGGAGGACGGCTAAAGGTGCTTTCAGATTTTGTCTCCTGAGAGTAAGCAATTTTCTAGCAGCAGCACACATAGTCACCAAAAGGTGAAGCTGAGGGTCTGAAGTGATTGTTAACTGAAGAGGATAATGGAAGGTGATGGAACCAGTTAGACATAGAAAAACCTATGCTATCCAGGAGTTAGCCTGACTTGATAAGCAGCTGGACAATGGATTTCCCAGTCACCGAAGGTGAGACCCAAGCCACAAGTGAGGGCGAGGTAAACAGAGGGGCATGGTATTGATTGAGCACCTTTCTTAGTGTGTCATCTTATTTAATCTGCCTAAGAAACCTGTGAGATATGGGATATCCTCAATTTCTTCATCTGTCAAATAATATCATACTATTACCTAATTCTTAAAAATGATAATTTCTGAGGGTTCATATGAGCATTAAATAATATATAACATGAAAAACACTTAGAGCAATTCTTGGCACAAAGCAAGAACTCAGTGTAGGAAATAGATTATTATATAAAACTGCCTGTTTGGGGTAGGGCGATAGTAACAGGAAAGTGAAGAGAGAAAAGAAGAGAGAAGACAAAGTTGCACTGTGGAGCTGGAGAGAAAGTTAGGGAGAGAACTCTGACTGTCACTACCTAGGACCATCCCTAGGAAAGAAAGGTGAAAAGGGAAAAAATTGTCTAAGACTTTCTTTTCCCATTTGTCTGCCCCTCTTCAACCCTCGTCTCAAGGTCTGACTTTCCACGTGTCATGGTCTATCCCCTTGTTCTCAACTATCCTCAGTTCATGTGTTTAAGGCTATGGTCCTTAACCCCTGAAATACTCTTTTCCCTGTTCCATTGGTCAACTCATGTCTTTGCTAGTGGAGACATGGACTTATAAGTTATTCTATCAGTAGATTTTATTGTGTATTCTGTTTCAAGGAATTATATTTCATTAGATGGCTTTCGGAGACCAAACCTTAAATCAAAGAAATGACGCTGTGAATGAGTGTTTTAGCTTCTATGCCAGGATGGTTTTAGAGGCAAATTGGGTGAAGTTAGTCTTTCCTGCTGTCATTCAGATCACAATCCATGGGACTGTGGGAAGATCCGTGGGATCTTCCCGGACCGGGGCACGAACCCGGGTCCCCTGCATCAGCAGGCGGACTCTCAACCACTGCGCCACCAGGGAAGCCCTCAAGTACATCTTAAAGGCAGTCTGGTTAAGTCTGGAGGCAGTCCAGCTTTGATGTTTGGGAGGAAAACCAGAGAAATCCTAGTCTTTAATATTCATTCTTTTATTTTTTCACATTTTGAAAGCTCTTCATTTTTCATAGATTGTGCTATGTCTCCAGTTGTTCAATATCCTTCTTATGCAAGGAGCAGAATTAGCCAACTGTCACAGCTTCGGGGGAATGAATTTATAATATATTGTATTTTGGTGCACCTTAATAACTGGATGAATTATTTTTCATTCCCAAGAGGCTCTCTTTATTAAATGGCTATTAGACACATCCATAATGCTAATACACTTTTGAATTAGTCCTTTTGAATGAGTGCTTTTCCTGTGGCTCAGGGCTTTGCCTGTCTCCCAGTGTTCAGCTAAAGGAGAAACTCTGGATTAAGTTTTTGTAATCCTTTGGTCTTCCATTAGAGTATTCAAGTCATATTTCTAGCTGGGGTTTAGGGAGTTGCACTAAAGAAATTGAAATTTTGTCTGCAGTTAAACACCTTCTGATTTATGTGGCCTCGTGCTTTGAAGTTTCCCAACATTCTTATCAGCTTACTTTGTGAAGAAAAATATTGTGAAGAAAATTATTGGTCTGGCCTAAAATATGCTTCTTTATTGTATCACTTGGAAAAACGGAAAGAAGTTTTACTCCTTTGCACATCTTTTGTTTCTGCCCACTGTACAGCTGTTTAAAAGTTACCCCCTCATGTACTCTCTCCAGAATTAAAACTGAGAATAGCACTTGTTTTCATCCACAAAATATGTGACAAACTAAAATTATATCCTTGCAGTCACTGAAAGAGTTTTGACTAACCCATTAGGAATTTATAAATACGGTGTCAATTTTTATCAAATGTACTTTCTATGGAAGCAACAGCAGCTCCTTGTACTTGATAGGGAACTACCTAGTACAAATACTCTTTAAGACAGAATTTAGGATTTCTAGAGGATCTCTTCTAAACCTCATGGAGCAGAAAGCACTCCAGGAAATGTTGCTGGGGAATATTTTGAGATTTTCTAAGAATTTGTGTACAAATCTGGCATAGGAAAGCTCTTCCAAGATTTGGAATAGTTAATATCAGCTTCTAGAAACAAATCATTTTGATAACCATGGACGACAGTGGAATTTTCCTGAGGGCTGAAATGATATATCTAAAATAAGGACAATACTTGTGAATTCTTCATACTGTTTTGCATAGTTAGATGAATTTTCTTCTCCTTACATTGACTGAGAAGGCTTTTCTTAGGCAGTTTTCAAATTAAGATTTTATTATGCCTCCCTTAAAAGAGAACTAGTTCAACTTTCCCATTCTCCTTCCAGCACCTCTATAATTGGGTAAAATTGCACTTCTAACCCCACAAGCACAGTATGAGTAGGGCTTGAGGATAAAAGGCATGGAAGGAATGATGCAAGCTACCTCCCAACTTTCTTAGGCCACTAATGCTGACCAGAGCTTAGAGAACTATCTTCAGAATCTATTACGGGAAACCAATCAGAATTCTGGTTTTTGATATTAAAATCAGAAAAAGGGAAAGAGTTGAACCTCTGCAACAGAAGCAATGATTAGTACACATACATGTTTTATTTAGATGACAGACACATTTTTCAACCTTTAATGAGATTGTTGTACTGACCAGAATACAATTCGAACTGCCTTTTTACCTTTTGCATCCCTTCAATTAACTCCTGTTGCATGGAACTTAGGTCTCCCCAAGGCCTGCTGGCAAGGATTTTAAGGCAGCCATCAGCAAGAGCATTTATGGGCTCCCTGCTTTGGTAGACATCCAGATGTTAAGTAATATCAAGGAAAGGAATAGTTACATCCTGTCCCTCCCAGAAACAGCAGCTCTAGGAGCATGTCTGACACGTACACTGTTCTTCACATCTACACAGCATGGCAACCATTTTTCTCTGGAGATTATTAGCCATTAAATCTTTGTTTTCTGTTCACAGCACTCTAGGTTATCTCTCGGTGCAATTTCCAGATCTGCCTTAGAATTTTACATGGTAAAAAGTCAACAAATGTATGAACAGCTAGAATAGTCTTACATTTCATGGATGTATTATAGTAAATGTAATAGTTTGAATTAGCCAATTATTCCTCCATAAGTACCTGTATGAGTCTGAAACTCTGCTAAACCTTTTACATATTTAACTTCACAATACCTGTGACCCTAGACAAGCATTCTCTTTTTACATGCATGGGACTGGAACATTCAGAGATGGTAACTTGCCTACCTGAGATCACACAGCAGGTAAACTAGTAAAGCTGTATTTTCCTGACTGTAAAGCCCATGCTCTAACTCAGTGTATTCCAACCTCCTTCACATCAGGGCTCCAGCTGCCCCAGCAACAATCCATACCCCCAATTGCTCTCCCTGAGGGTGAGACCTGAGGGCTTTAGTATTGGTAGCACATTGATTGGGAAGCTTAGCTGTAACCCAATATGTGTATCTTCTTCCCTAGGCAGTGCCATTGTACTTGCTTCTTATACCCAATATATTCCTGCCTTAGCATTGTCAAGATTGGAGAAAGAACCTAGGATTTCTGAATTTCTCATTGCCCTCTGGCTACCTCCCCTGTGACAATCCTTTCTGCTTTACCCTTCCTCCAAAATTTTTATCCATTCTTCTCCATCTATTAGAACTACCACATTTATAGTATATTCATTCCAACACGGAATTAGGAGGGAGCTGCTTTAATAAATTGATTCTAAGTTGTAAATGCCTGGTACCTCCTATCTACCAGGGACACTTGCTTACTAAACAAAATTAATTACTGCATGTTGTGATTTCAGCCAAAACGGGGGTGATAATTTGTGACTGAGCACTCAGAAGTCTACATGTATGGGCTCTAGGGACAGGCAAGGGGAAAGAAACCTGGGTAGCCCTGGGTATTTCCTTCCAGCTGTCAGCTGGGCAGGGAGTGACACAGATGGAGAATTGATGAGATCAGATGCCTCAATCCAGGTAGGTCTTTAGAAGGGAGTCAGAGCAGCTTTATTCCTGTTTCATTTTCCTCTTTCCTTCCAATAATTAACCCCTTAGGTACTTGGTGAGAGTGTGTGAAAATATTAATAATTTCCAGTCATTAAAGTCACTTGCTCATAAATCATGGCCGATTATGTTGCAGCACAAAACCATCATACTCATTTTAAAGAATTGGTTTAATTTACCTACCTGGAAGACCTCCTTGATGGCAGCCCCACACCGTCTCCCAGGATGCTCAGGCCTTGTGTCCTGTAGTGTAATCAAATGGCTCTCTGCTTGGAATCTTGAGTCAGAGAGGAAATCACATTCCAAGGTCAGCATTAAATCATGCTTAGCTACTGGGGAATCATAGAAGCATCATGGTAGAGTATACGAGCAGCCAGAACTGGGTTTGATCCCAATTTTGCCATTATTATGTGATCTTGAACGCACTTCTTAATCTTGGTTTCCTCTCCTATAAGCAAGCGAAAATAACATATTACTTTCAGGAATATGTGTGAGAGTTTAAATGGCACAATTAATGTTAATTTCCTTATAGGCTATTAATATTCAGGGCTGTGGAGCTGCTCGGAACTGGCCTTTGCATACACAGGAACAGCTCATACATACATTCATTCATTTAAAAAATGTTTTGAGCACTGAGTTCCAGGTAGAGCCTTACTTAAGAGCCTTAATGGAATCTAGGACTAATTGTATCTTAGTATTGCTTCTGACTTGCTGGCATTTTCTCTGTGCTTATTCTTATCTGGCAGATAACTAGCTGGCACTGAGCTTGAATGTTCTTTGTAAGAGAAAGTTTCTCTTTCCTGTGGATAACAAATCCCATCTTCAGGCCTATTGATGAGATAATAAACAAGAGAGGCCTTTCCTTAACTGAGAAAGAAATGTCTTGCATGTGTTCTCTTCCTGACCAGAATATTCAGGGCAGGATTTTCCTGTCTTACAAGCACTTGATAACTACTCTTTTAATTTAGTTTTACGAATGTATTTTGAGGTGAGGCAGGAGACTGTGGCAGTAAAGAGCCCAAGTTCTGATTCACTGCTCTGTTCTTCCACAATCCTGGTTTGGTTTCCTAGTTGTAGAGAGCCATATTCCTTTTTTTTTTTTTTTTTTTTTTGCGGTACGCGGGCCTCTCACTGTTGTGGCCTCTCCCGTTGCGGAGCACAGGCTCCGGACGCGCAGGCTCAGCGGCCATGGCTCACGGGCCCAGCCGCTCCGCGGCATGTGGGATCTTCCTGGACCGGGGCACGAACCCGCATCCCATGCATCGGCCGGTGGACTCTCAACCACTGCGCCGCCAGGGAAGCCCGCCCACTGGCTATTTGATGGGACAGGAGTATGAATTAATAATTATGTGACAATGTGGCAAGAGCTATAGCAGTTATATTAAATAGTGCAGCTCCAGTCCAGTGTCTGGCATAGCCAGTGCTAATGAAGCAATGGAGTGGTCATTGTGCTTTTTCCCTGATGAATTTGAGCAGAATTTATATTCATTTAGGAAAGGAAGAATACTGACTGCAGAGATGTTAGATTGTTTGTAAAGTTATAAAGCTCTTAGAAACCCTCAGAAGGGAAAACTTGCTATATAATAGTAAAATATTAACCTCAGAACAGCAGCTGGCAAGCAGGGTTTTCACGTACCTGAAGGCACATCACTGAATCTGTTGACACCAATAAAGTCTCCTCCTTGTGAAAAAAAGCGTTTTACAAAGGCTGGCTTCTTTAATGTTCCTTTTGCGTTATCCTGCAAATGGTATTTTTCTAAGTAGTAAAGGTCAGAATGACAGCTGATGGGTCTAATAACAGTTAAAATGAGTAAACTCTTTATCTTTACTCCCTGGTGGTTAGGTGTGTTAATTGTTGTATATTCTCTTGGTTGAAATTACTGCAATTGTTATAAATGCTTCATAATAACTTAAGCTGATTTGTTTTCACACTGGGCATATTGATTCCTTGGAACTCACACAATTAGTGGTGGGAAGTGTTCACTGAATATATTGTGACGGCATCGTGGTTTGATGAAAGCATGTGAATTTGGAGGGTGGATCTACCTGTGTTAGGAAGTCATCTTTGCCTCAAATAAGCTGGGTAGTCCTGTGAAAATGTCAGAAAGTCTCAAGTTTGTTTTCTTTCCTGTGTAGTCATGATACTTGCAAACTATGCAGGGTTGATTTGAGAATCAAAGGAGATAACATGTGAGTGGCTAACACAATGTCTGGAAAATAATATGTGTTTAATAAAATGTATGTTTGCTTTTCTTTTCTTATAGCTAAGACTTTTCTACTTAGAATTCTCCTTGGTAAATATTTCAAGCTTCTTTTAGATTTTACAGTCGAGAATCTATTGACTTGAAGCTCAACATCACATGTATCTATATGATAATACTATAAAGCTAATATTTAATGGGTACATGTCATTTAAAACATATTCCCAGTACATGATTAACTTCAACAGTCTCATTTCTTTTTTATTTATTTAGGTCCATTTCACAGATAAAGAAAATGAGATATAGAGAGGTTAAGTAATTTTTTTTTCTCCTTTACATTTTTTTTTAACATCATTATTGGAATATAATTGCATTACAATGGTGTGTTAGTTTCTGCTTTATAACAAAGTGAATCAGTTATACATATACATATATCCCCATATCTCCTCCCTATTGCTTCTCCCTCCCTCCCACCCTCCCTATCCCACCCCTCTAGGTGGACACAAAGAACCGAGCTGATCTCCCTGTGCTATGCAGCTGCTTCCCACTAGCTATCTATTTTACATTTGGTAGTGTATATATGTCCTTGCCACTCTCTCACTTCATCCCAGCTTACCCTTCCCCCTCTGCGTGTCCTCAAGTCCATTCTCTACATCTGTGTCTTTATTCCTGTCAAGCCCCTAGGTTCTTCAGAACTATTTTTTTTTTAGAGTCCATATATATGTGTTAGCATACAGTATTTGTTTTTCTCTTTCTGACTTACTTCACTCTATAACAGTCTCTAGGTCCATCCACCTCACTACAAATAACTCAATTTCATTTCTTTTTTATGGCCGAGCAATATTCCATTGTATATATGTGCGACAGCTTCTTTATCCATTCATCTGTCGATGGTCACTTAGGGGTTGTTTCCATGTCCTGGCTGTTGTAAATAGTGCTACAATGAATATTGTGGTTCATGACTCTTTTTGAATTACGGTTTTCTCAGGGTATATGCCCAGTAGTGGGATTGCTGTGTTATATGGTAGTTCTATTTTTAGTTTTTTAAGGAACCTCCATAGTAGCTGTATCAATTTATATTCCCACCAACAGTGCAAGAGGGTTCCCTTTTCTCCACAACCTCTCCACCATTTATTGTTTGTAGATTTTTTGATGGTGGCCATTCTGACCGGTGTGAGGTGATACCTCATTGTAGTTTTGATTTGCATTTCTCTAATGATTAGTGATGTTGAGCATCCTTTCATGTGTTTGTTGGCAGTCTGTATATCTTCTTTGGAGAAACATCTATTTAGGTCTTCTGCCCATTTTTGGATTGGGTTGTTTGCTTTTTTTGATATTGAACTGCATGAGCTCCTTGTAAATTTTGGAGATTAATCCTTTGTCAGTTCATTTGCAAATATTTTCTCCTATTCTGAGGGTTGTCTCTTTGTCTTTTTTATGTTATCCTTTGCTGTGCAAAAGCTTTTAAGTTTCATGAGGTCCCATTTAATCCATATACACTTAAGGTAGTTATCCATATGTATGTTCCTATTACCATTTTCTTAATTGTTTTCAGTTTGTTTTGGTAGGTCTTTTCCTTCTCTTGTGTTTCTTGACTAGAGAAGTTCCTTTAGCATTTGTTGTAAAGCTGGTTTGGTGGTGCTGAATTCTCTTAGCTTTTGCTTCTCTGTAAAGGTTTTAATTTCTCTGTCAAATCTGAATGAGATCCTTGCTGGGTAGAATAATCCTGTTTGTAGATTTTTCCCCTTCATCACTTTAAATATGGCCTGCCACTTGCTTCTTGCTTACAGAGTTTCTGCTGAAAGATCAGCTGTTAACCTTATGGGGAGTCCCTTGTATGTTATTTGTTGCTTTTCCCTTGCTGCTTTCAATATATTTTCTTTGTATTTAATTTTTGATAGTTTGATTAATATGTGTCTTAGAACGGTTCTCCTTGGATTTATCCTATATGGGGCTCTCTGTGCTTTCTGGACTTGATTTACTATTTCCTTTCCTAAATAAGGGACGTTTTCAACTATAATCTCTTCAAATATTTTCTCAGTCCCTTTTTTCTTTTTTCTCTTCTTATACTGGGATCCCTATGATTCAAATGTTGGTGAGTTTAATGTTGTCCCAGAGGTCTCTGAGACTGTCTTCAATTCTTTTCATTCTTTTTTCTTTATTCTGCTCTGTGGTAGTTATTTCCACTATTTTATCTTCCAGGTCACTTATCCATTCTTCTGCCTCAGTTATTCTGGTATTGATTCTTTCTAGAGAACTTTTAATTTCATTTATTGTGTTGTTCATTATTGTTTGTTTGCTCTTTAGTTCTTATAGGTCCTTGTTAAACGTTTCTTGTATTTTCTCCATTCTATTTCCAAGATTTTGGATCATCTTTACTATCATTACTCTGAATCCTTTTTCAGGTAGACTGCCTATTTCCTCTTCATTTGTTTGGTCTGGTGGGTTTTTACCTTGCTCCTTCATCTGCTGTGTGTTTCTCTGTCTTCTCATTTTGCTTATCTTACTGTGTTTGCAGTCTCCTTTTCACAGCCTGCAGGTTCATAGTTCCTGTTGTTTTTGGTGTCTGCCCCCAGTGGCTAAGGTTGGTTCAGTAGGTTGTGTAGGCTTCCTGGTGGAGGGGACTGGTGCGTGTGTTCTGGTGGGTGAGGCTGGATTTTGTCTTTCTGGTGGGCAGGACTGTGTCCAGTGGTGTGTTTGGGGTGTCTGTGAACTTAGTATGATTTTTAACAGCCTCTCTGCTAATGGGTGTAGTTGTGTTCCTGTCTTGCTAGTTTTTTTGGCATAGGGCGTCCAGCACTGTAGATTGCTGGTTGTTGAGTGGAGCTGGATCTTAACGTTGAGATGGAGATCTCTGGGAGAGCTTTTGTCATTTGATGTTACATGGGGCCAGGAGTTCTCTTGTGGACCAAAGTCCTGAACTCGGCTCTCCCACCTCAGAGGCACAGGCCTGACACCCAGCCAGAGCACCAAGCCCCTGTCAGGCTCAGAAGAGAAAGGAGAAAAAGAAAGAAGGAAAAATAAATAAATAAAGTTATTAAAGTTAAAAAAATTATAAAAAATAAAAAAACAATATAAGAAAAATGAAAGAAGAGAGCAAGCACACCAGAGAACAAATCCACCAATGATAACAAGCACTAAAATCCATACAAAAAAACAAAGACAAAAATGGACAGACACAACCCTAGGACAAATAGTAAAAGCAAAGCTATACAGGCAAAATCACACAAAGAAGCATATACATACACAGTCACAAAAAGAGAAAAAGGAAAAAATATATATAAAAAAAGGAAGAGAGCAACTAAATCAATAAACAAATCTACCAATGATAATAAGCTCTAAATACTAAACTAAGATAAACATAAAACCAGAAACAAATTAGAAGCTGAAAGCAAACCCCAAGTCTACAGTTGCTCCTAAAGTCCACTGCCTCAATTTTCGGGTGATTCATTGTCTATTCAGGTATTCCAGAGATGCAGGTACATCAAGTTGATTGCGGGGATTTAATCCACTGCTTCCGAGGCTGGTGGGAGAGATTTCCCTTTCTCTTCTTTGTTCACACAGCTCCCGGGGCTCAGCTTTGGATTGGGCTCCACCTCTGTGTGTACGTCACCAGAGGGTGTCTGTTCTTTGCCCAGACAGGACGAGGTTAAAGGAGCAACTGTTAGGGCCCTCTGGCTCACTCAGGCCGGGGGTGGGAGGGGCACGGAGAGCGGGGCGGGCCTGCGGCGGCAGACGCCAGCATGATGTTGCAGCAGCCTGAGGCGCGCCGTGCGTTCTCCCGGGGAAGTTGTCCCTGGATCCCGGGACCCTGGCAGTGGCGGGCTGCACAGGCTCCCGGGAGGCGAGGTGTGGATAGTGACCTGTGCTCGCACACAGGCTTCTTGGTGGCTGCAGCAGCAGTCTTAGCGTTTCACGCCCATCTCTGGAGCTCGTTTAGGTGGTGCTGTGAATCCCCTCTCCTCATGCACCCTGCAGCAATGGTCTCTTGCCTCTTAGGCAGCTCCAGAGTTTTTCCTGGACTCCCTCCCGGCTAGCCATGGTGCACTAGCCCCCTGCAGGCTGTGTTCACGCCGCCAACCCCAGTCCTCTCCCTGCGCTCCTACCGAAGCCCAAGCCTCAGCTCCCAGCCCCGCCTTCCTTGGCGGGTGAGCAGACAAACCTCTCGGGCTGGTGAGTGCCGGTCGGCACCGATCCTCTGTGCGGGAATCTCTCCGCTTTGCCCTCCGCACCCCCGTGGCTGCGCTCTCCTTCATGGCTCTGAAGCTTCCCCCCCACCACCTCCTGTCTCCACCAGTGAAGGGGCTTCTAGTGTGTGGAAACCTTTCCTCCTTCACAGCTCCCTCGCAGATGTGCGGGTCCCGTCCCTATTCTTTTGTCTCTGTTTTTTCTTTTTTCTTCTGCCCTACCCAGGTACGTGGGAAGTTTCTTGCCTTTTGGGAGGTCTGAGGTGTCCTGCCAGCATTCAGTAGGTGTTCTGTAGGAGTTGTTCCACGTGTAGATGTATTTTTAATGTGTCTGTTGGGAGGAAGGTGATCTGCACATCTTAGTCCTCTGCCATCCTGAAGGTTCCCCCTCATGATTTTTAAGAAGGAGTTTCATTGAAATGGTGTAGATAGAAACCAGACTAGTAGTTAAGGTGAAATTGAACAATAGAAGGAGGAGAAATTGAGGGAGAGTTACTTCTGTGGGTGTTCACAGGCATGAAAAGAAAAATGTGGGAAGGTAGAGGTGAGGAGCAACTTATTTAGCATCAGAAAACCTTTATCATGTTTGTAGATGAAGAAAGAAGCCAACAGGGAAGATACGAGAGATGGTGATGAAGAAAGAGCGAAGTTATGAGGAAAGTTCTGGGAGTCACATGGGCTCAGAAGTGATAGATTGAAAGGTCAGCCTTGGAAAGGACCAAGGACATTTCATCTCTTAAGGCAGAAGAGGAAGAAGACGAAATTGATAGAGATATAAAGACGTCTATAGGTAAAAAGAAAGGAAGGTTGAGGTGTCGTAGCTGAGAGCCTTTGTCACCTCCGGGCAGTCACTGTTACAGAGCCATAACACTGAGAAGAGGAAACGAACTTGGAAAAATCAAGCAGTGGATGTTTTAGAGCAGAGGTCCCCAACCCCCGGGCCTGTTAGGAACCGGGCCGCACAGCAGGAGGTGAGCGGCAGGCGAGCGAGTGAAGCTCCATCTGCTGCTCCCCACTGCTCTCATTACCGCCTGAGCCATCACCCCTCCAACCCCCAGTCTGAGGAAAAATTGTCTTCCACGAAACCAGTCCCTGGTGCCAGAAAGTTTGGGGACCGTTGCTTTAGAGTTAGTTAGAGATAGGTAGGAAGGTTACTGGGAGAAAAATCAGTGGCATAGGAGCGGAAACGTATTTTGAAAATTAAGGCATAATCAGAAAATTATGAACATAAAGTATACTTTTAATGTTTCTAGATCTTTCCCATAGCAGCCTTTACTAGAATCCTTGTCATCATCACGAAATATAAAATGCTTAGTACACTAATAACCAGCTGTTTACCAGGAGTCAGCTGGCCTTTAGCGTATCTGTGATTTCCAAAGCATCTTTTTTATGTTATTTTTTGTCCATCTCTAGCTGTGTACCATGCCAATCTCTGTGCCAGGCATTTTGTTGGTTGAGCTTCCAAATGTATTCAGACTTATGCTGTGGAAATGTGTAGTTTGTCAGGCAGATTGGGAATACCTCTCCTCCGTGAAATCTATGTTCTTTTTCTAAAGTCAAAATTCCTTCTCTTCCTGTCAAGTACCCATGTTTCCAACTCACTTCTCCATTCATTATCCAAAAGAGAAATTGAAAATTGCCACACGTAGGAAATTACATTCCTACAATGTAAATTATCTCTTAAAACTTTCCCAGTTCTCTTTGAATTTCATGTTACATTTTATTCTATGTTTCAGACTCTCACTCTTTTTGGGAAATGGAATCATTGCTGTTTTGCTTCCTCATTTTGTATGATGCTAACACAGATGGTATATAATCTCTGTCTAATTTGGCCGATAATCCTATTTCTCATAGGTTTTTCAAATATGACTCAAGTTTAGGAATATGAATTTGCCTACTTCTTCAACCAAATATCTCCTTGACAAATTCCTTGTAGTTTCCAAAAACAAAATTCTATTTTACAGAGATGTTGGTCTCTCTGCTTGAGATGATATTCTCTACAGTTTCTGCATGGAAAATTTCTATACATCTTTCAAACCATGGTTCAAGTATTTTCTCCTCTGTACCTGTTTTTCTGATTTCCATACTCTACCCACCCTAATAAAAGTTGATTTTTCTTACCCTAATCATTAAATATGCCCTGGTTTAACACTTCCTGAACTGCACTGCAATTATTTGTTTAATATTTGAATCCCCAATAGGCAGGGAGGTCTTTCAGGGCAAACATCGTTGAATCTCTAATATTTAAAAGGTAGTGGGGGGCTTCCCTGGTGGCGCAGTGGTTGAGAGTCCGCCTGCTGATGCAGGGGACATGGGTCCGTGCCCCGGTCCGGGAAGATCCCACATGCCACGGAGTGGCTGGGCCCGTGAGCCATGGCCGCTGAGCCTGCGCGTCCAGAGCCTGTGCTCCGCAGCGGGACAGGCCACAACAGTGAGAGGCCCGCGTATCGCAAAACAAACAAACAAACAAGGTAGTGGGTATTGTATTTGGATGTTATTTATTTATTTATTTCTAATAAAAAATTATACTGAAGTATAGTTGACATAGTTAGGTTCAGGTGAATGATACAATGATTTGACATTTGCATATATTATGAAATGATCACCATAATAAGTTTAGTAACCATCTGTCCCCATTCAAAGTTATTACAGTATTATTGACCATATTCCTTATGCTGAATATTCCATCCCCATGACTTATTTATTATGTAAATAATATTTATTAAGAGGTTTGTACCTCTTAATCCCCTACATCTGTTTTTCGCTCCTCCCAAATCCTGCCGTCTGGCAACTACGTGTTTGTTGTCTGCATCTATGAATCAAATTTCATTTTGTTTTGTTCATTTGTTTTATTTTCTAGATTCCATGTATAGGGGAGATCATGCAATATTTGTCTTTCTCTGACTTATTTCACTTAGCATAGTACCCTCCAGAACCATCTATTTGTCACAATTGGCAAGATTTCATTTTTTTAATAGCTGAGTAACATTCCGTGTGTGTGTGTATGTGTGTGTCTGTGCATATAACATCTTCTTAATCCATTCATCTATCAATTAGCACTTAGGTTGCTTCCATATCTTGGCTATTATAAATAATGCTACAATGAAAATTGCATATATATTTCAAATTAGTGATTATTTCTTTGGATAAATGCCCTGAAGTGGAATTGCTGAGTCATATGGTAGTTCTACTTTTAATTATTTTGGGAAACTCCATACTGTTTTCCATCGTAGCTCTACCAACTTACAGTCTCAAAAACAATGCATGAAGCTTCACTTTTCTCTACATTCTCACCAACACTTGTTATTTGTTGCCTTTTTGGTGATAGTCATTCTGACATGTGTGAAGTGGTAGCTCATTGTGATTTTGATTTACATTTTAGTGATGTTGAGCATCTTTTCATATATCTGTTTTCCATCTGTATGTCTTCTTTGGAAAAATGTCTATTCAGGTTATCTGACCATTTTTAAATTGGGTTGTTTGTTCTTTTGATGTTGAGTTGCATGAGTTATTTGCATATTTTGGATATTGACTTCTTATCAGATATATTGTTTGCAAATATCTTCTCCTACTCAGTAGGCCACCTGTTTGTTTTGTTGATAATTTCCTTCACTGTGCAAAAGCTTTGTAGTTTGATGTAGTGCTATTTGTTTATTTTATACTTTTGTTGCCCTTGCCTGAGGAGACAGTTCCAAAAAAACAGTATTGTTAAGACAGATGTCAAAGAACATACTGTCTATGTTTTCTTCTAGGAGTTTTATGGTTTCAGGTTGTACATTTAAGTCTTTGATAGATTTTGAATTTATTTTTGTATATGGTGTAAGAAAGAAAAAAAATTATTTTGCATGTAGCTGTCCAGTTTCTCCAATGCCTTTTATTGAAGAGTCTATCTTTTCTTCATTGTATATTCTTTGCTCTTTTGTCATAGATTAATTGACCATGTATGTGTGGATTTATTTCTGGACTCTCTATTCTGTTCCATTGATCTGTGTCTGTTTTTGTGCCAGTGCCATGTTGTTTTGAATGCTTATATTATAGTATAGTTTGGAACCAAGGAGCATAGTACCTCTAGTTTTGTTCTTCTTTCTCAAGATTTCTTTGACTATTCGGGGTCTTTTGTAGTTACATACAAATTTTAAAATTCATTCTTCTAGTTATGTGAAAAATGCCATTGTGATTTTGATAAGAATAGCCCCAAGTCTGTAGATTTCCTTGGTTGGGTAGTATGGTCATTTTAACAATATTAATTCTTCTAATCCATGAGCATAGTAAAACTTTCCATTTGTTTGTGTCACCTTTAGTTTCTTTCATCAATGTCCTATAGGTTTCTGAGTACAAGTGTTTTACCTCTTTGGTTAAATTTATTCCTAAGTATTTTATTCTTTTTGATGCAATTGTAAATGGGATTGTTTTCTTAAATTCTCTTTCTGATAGTTCATTATTAGTGTTAGAAATGCATCAGATTTCTATTAATTTTGTAGCCTGCAACTTTACTGAATTTATTACTAGTTCTGGTAGATTTTTGGTGGTGTCTTTAGCACTTTGTATGTATAGTATCATGCCATCTGCAAACAGTTTGATTTCTTCCCTTTTAATTTGGATTGCTTTTATTTCTTTTTCTTCTCTGATTGCTGTGGCTAGGACTTCTAGTACCATGTTGAATACAAGTGGTGAGAGTGAGCATCCTTGTCTTTTTCCTGAATGCTTTCAGCTTTTCACTGTTGAGTATGATATTGGATATATTTATCATATACAGCCTTTATTATGTTGAGGTATGTTCTGTCTATATCTACTCTGTTGAGAGTTTTTATCATAAATGGATGTTGAATTTTGATAGATGCAGAAATCTCAATAGATGTA
Organism: Phocoena sinus; assembly: GCF_008692025.1. Taxonomy (NCBI): domain Eukaryota; kingdom Metazoa; phylum Chordata; class Mammalia; order Artiodactyla; family Phocoenidae; genus Phocoena; species Phocoena sinus. The sequence goes on from NC_045774.1 coordinate 76,919,509, forward strand.
GAAAAAGATTGCATCCCTGGGCTACATCTCACTTGATCATGATGTATAATCCTTTTAATGTATTGTTGGATTTGTCAATATTTAGTTGGTGATTTTTGCATTTAAGTTCATCAATGACATTGGCCTGTAATTTTCTTTTTTTGTGTTGTCATTATGTGGTTTTGCTATGTCAGGGTTATGCTAGCCTCATATAATGGATTTGGAGTGTTCCTTCTTCTCTAAGTTTTTGGAACAGTTTGAGAAGGATAATCTATTTGTTCATATTTTCTATTTCTTCCTGATTTAGTCTTGGGTGATTGTACATTTCTAGAAATTTATCTGTTTCTTCTAGGTCATACATTTCATTGGCATATAATTGTTTGTAGTAATTTCTTATGATCCTTTGTATGTCTGTGGTGCCAGGTTTAAATTCTCCTTTTCATTTTCATTTCTGATTTTATTTATTTGGGCTCTCTGTATTTTTTCCCTGATCATCTAGATAAAGGTTTATCAATTTTGTTTATCTTTTCAAAGAACCAGCTCTTAGTTTCATTGATCTTTTCTATTTCTTTTTTTTAAGGCCCTACTTCATTTATTTCTGCTCTGATATTTATGATTTTCTTCTTTCTATTAGCTTTGGGTTTTATTTCTTCTTCTTTTTCTAATCCCTTTAGGTGTATGGTTAGATTGTTTGAGATTTTTCTCATTTCCTGAGGTAGGCTTGTAACAGTATAAACTTCTCTCTTAGAACTGCTTTTACTTCTTCCAATAGATTTTGTATCATTGTGTTTTAATTTGTCTCAAGGTATTTTTGATTTTCTCTTTGATTTCTTTATTGATTTATTGGTTGTTCAGTGGCATGTTGTTTAGTCTTCACACATTTGTATTTTCTCAGTTGTCTTCCTGTAATTGATTCCTAGTCTTAACTGTTGAGCATAGCCTTCAGTCTTGCCCCTCTGAGAAACCTGGGCAGGATGCCTGGCAGCTGTGGAGCACATCCCTGGGCAGGGAGCCAAGTCAGAAGCCCTGTCCAAATGATAAGCATAGCCTCTGGCTGCATGTAACCAGGGAAACTGAACAGTGACCCTGAGCAACCTTAGAGCCCAGCATATAGTCCTGCCATCATGGAACCCAGCCTACCACTCCACCCAGCAGCAGAGCGCAGCCTAAGGCCCTGCCTGATTGCTGAACACAGCCTATGGCCTGGCCCAGGAAGGGAGCCCAATGAGTGATCACACCCAATTGTGAAGCATAGCCTGCAGCCCCACCTGACCAGGGATCCCAGGTAGCATCCCAACCCAACCAAGACCACAGTCTTCAGCCCCACCCAACTGCGTGGTATAGCAGGAAGTCCTGCTGACCAGAGATCCTGGCCAGTGACCTCTCCCAACAGTAGAGCCCAACCAACAGCCTACACAATTGCAAAACCCAGCCTGTGGCCTTGCCCAACTTCAGAACACAGCATGCAGCTCCACCTGAACATCAAGTCTGGCAAGTGGCACCATCTGGTTAGGAAACATAAACCTGAGAGCTCACTTGACCAGGAGTGATTGCAGAGTACAATCTGCAGCCCTGCCCACATACACATATGAATGTATAAAGTTCACCAGTAAAGGTAAATTCATAGTCAAATTCGTATTCTCTAATACTGTAATGGTTGTGCATAATCACTTACAATTCTAGTTTAAAAGTTAAAAACTAAATGTATGGAATAACTATAACTACAATAATTTGTTATTGGAAGCACAATATAAAAATGTAAATTGTAACATCAATAACCTAAAATGGGTGGGGGGAGTAAAAGTATAAATGAAATTATAGACAAAGAAGACATTATGGCTGATACCAAAGAAATACAAAAGAGCATAAGAAACTACTATGCACAATTATATGCCAACAAATTGGACAAACCAGAAGAAATGAATAAATTCCTAGAAATATAAGAATACCAATACTGAATCACAAAGAAATATAAAATCTGAACAGACCAATAATGACTGAGGAGATTGGATCAATAATCAAAAACCTTCCAACAAAGAAAAGTCCAAGGCCTTATAACTTTACTGGTGAATTCTACCAATCACTTATAGAAGAATTGATCCCAATCCAACTGAAAGTCTTCAGAAATAGGAGAGGATGGGACACTCTCAAACTCATTTTATGAGGCCAGCTTTACACTGATACCAAGGCCAGACAAGGAAACTACAAGAAAATAAAAACTACAGATCAGTATCCCTGATGAAAAAAGGTGCAAAATACTAGCAAACTGAATTCAACAGAATATTACAAGGATCATAAACCATGATCAAGTGAGATTCATCCCTGGTATGCCAGGATGGTTCAACACATGAAAACAATAAATATGATACATCACATAAATAGAATGAAAGATAGAACTATATTATCTCAATAGATGCAGAAAAAGCTTTTGACAAAACTCAACATCCATTTATAATTAAAAATATCAACAAAGTGGGTATAGAGGGAATATACCTCAACATAATGAAAAGACCATATATGACAGTGGCTTCCCTGGTGGCGCAGTGGTTGAGAGTCTGCCTGCCGATGCAGGGGACACAGGTTCGTGCCCTGGTCTGGGAAGATCCCACATGCCGTGGAGCGGCTGGGTCTGTGAGCTATGGCCACTGAGCCTGCGTGTCCGGAGCCTGTGGTCCGCAACGGGAGAGGCTACAACAGTGAGAGGCCCGTGTACGGCACAAAAAAAAGACCATATATGACAAACCCACAGTCAACGTTATGCTCAATGGTGAAAGTTTGAAAGCTCTTCCTTTAGGAATAGGAGCAAGACAAGTATACCTACTCTCACCACTTTTATTCAACGTAGTATTGGAAGTCCTAGCCAATCAGACAAGAAAAAGAAAAGGCATCCAAATTGGAAAGGAAGAAGTGAAACTGTCACTGTTTGTAGATGACATGACACTATTCATAGAAAACTCTAAAGACACCACCAAAAAACTATTAGAACTATTAAACAAATTCAGTAAATTTGCAGGATACAAAATCAACATACAAAATTCAATTGCATTTCTATACACTAACAGCAAACTATCTGTAAGAGAAATAAAGAAAAACAATCCATTGACAGTATTATCCAGAAAAATACAATACTTAGGAATAAATTTAACCAAGGAAATGAGAGATCTGTGTGCTGAAAACTAGAAGACACTGATGAAAGAAACTGAAGAAGACACAAAGAAATGGAAAGATATATCATGTTCACATATCAGAAGAATTAATATTGTTAAAATGTCCATACTACCCAATGCCATCTATAGAATCAGTGCAATCCCTATCAAAATTCCAATGGCAATTTTACAGGAAAAAAATCCTAAAATTTGTAGGGAATCACAAATGTCACTGAGTAGCCAAAGCAATCTTGAGAAAGAAGAATACAACTGGAAGTGTTATACTTTCTGATCTCAAACTCTACTACAAAGCTATAATAAACAAAAGAGTATGGTGCTAGAATAAAAACAGACACATAGACTAATGGAACAGAATTGAGAGCTCTGAAATAACCCCCTGCATTAAATGGTCAACCAGTATTTTACAAGGGAGCCAGAACTCTGTGGGGAAAGGATATTTCTTATTCAATAAATGGTTTTGGGAAAATTGGATAACAATGTATAGAAAAATGAATTTGGACCCCTATCTTACAGTATGCACAAAAATGAACTTGAACTGGACAAAAACTTAAACATAAGTCCTGAAACTAAAACTCCTAGGAGAAAACATAGGTAAAAAACTCCTTGACATCAGTCTTGAGATAGAGTTTTTGGATATGACACCAAAAGCACAAACAAAGTAAAAAAACCAATAGGTGGGGCTATATCAAATTAAAAGGCTTATGCACAGCAAAAAGAAAAAAAAATCAATAAAATGAAAAGGTAACCTATGGAATGGGAGAAAATATTTGCAAATCATATATCTGATAAAGGGTTAATATAAAAATATATATGTAACTCAACACAAAACCACAAATAATCTGATTGAAAAATGAGCAGAGGACCTGAATAGACATTTTTTCCAAAGAAGATATAAAAATGACCCATAGGTATATGAAAAAATACTCAAAATCACTAGTCATCAGGGAAATGTGAATCAAAACTACAATGAGATATAATTTCACACCTGTTAGAATGACTATTATAAAAAAGACAAAAGATAACAAGGATGTGAAGAAAAGGGAAACTTTGTACAGTGTTGGTGTTGTAAATTGGTGCAGCCACGACGGAAAACAGTATGGAGATTCTCCAAAAAAATTAAAAATAGAACTACCGTATGATCCAGCAGTCCCACATCTGGGGATGTATCTGAAGGAAATGAAATCACTATCTCAAAGAAATGTCTCACCGCCATGTTTATTGCAGCATTATTTACAGTAGTCAAGACATGGAAACATCCTAAGTGTCCATTGATGGATGACTGGATAAAGAAAATATGAAATACATATGTATATAAAAATATTATTCAGCCATACAAAAGCCATTTGTGACAACATGGATTGAAACTTGAGGACATTATGCTAAGTAAAATAAGTCAGACAGAGAACGACAAATACTGTATGATCTCACTTATTTGTGGAATCTAAAAGCCAGACTCATAGAAACAGAGTAGACTGGTGGTTGCCAGGGGCAGGAGCATGGGGGAAATGGGTGAAGGTGGTCAAATGGTACAAACTTCCAGTTATAAGATAAATAAGTCATGGGGGATCTAGGGTTACTGTAGTTAACAATACTGTAGTGTATGCTTGAAAGTTTCTAGGAGAGTAGGTATTAAAAGTTCTCACCACACAAAAAAAGATAACTATGAGCAATGGATGTGCTAACTAACTTTATTGTGGTAATCATTCTCAATGTATATATATATATCAACTCATTACATTGTACACATTAAACTCACATGATATGCCAATCTCAATAAAGCTGGAAAAAAAAAAAACCTTCTACCTGTCTCACCCCCACAGAAGAATTCATCTCATGGGGCATATGTTTTGGGTTCCCATTCTATACTGAGGCTTTCCTATTCATGAAACTAGTGAACTTCCAAATTGCCACAAAGAAAGAAAGTGAAACAGAAAAGTAAAGAACCAGACAACATTAAATACAAACCAAAATATGAAATACTGAAAATTTTTCTGGCTTCAATATCCCACACCAGAGATGTTTTGGAAACTTGGACTGGAAACTCCAAGAGGCCAGGACGTAGTACAGTATTTTAACCAAATAGTCAAGGAGAAAAAGTCTGAAGGTTTGGAAAAATATAATTTTGAACTGTGATAAATTTAGCATACAGAAATAGAACAAGATATGGCCACCTAGCTCCAAAGAAGTGGAAAGGATAGTTTTTATGTCAGGTAGCAATATCTTGAAATAAAATTAGGGTACAACTAAGAAAGAAAACGAAAGTGGATATTGGAAAATATCTAGCAGACTCTTCCATACCTGCAAAAATAACTTGATTTACTGCAAATTTTTAGATGTGGGATAAAAATGTTAAGATAATGATGATTCCCAACTAGAGATACTACCGGCCATAATAATCAGTTATTGGGTGTCCAGATGCACTTCATGGGAGTAATGAAATGCATGGTATATTTCCACTAATTACAATGAAGTCTATTTTGATTGTCTTTGTTGTATCTTCAGTTTGTGATGAAGGGAACAGCTATAAGACAAGAAAAGTCTCTGCAGTTGGTCTCTTGCACAGAAGACACCAGATTTTTCCCCTATCAATTTTGTTTAATTGAGAAAAGAATCCAATAATCTTAGCTCATAAACATTTATTTCTTGTTTTCCTCACTGTGTCTTGTATTTGTTCCCCAAACTCGGACTTTTTGAGTACTTTGTTTTAACGTTAGTGAATGATATTTAATATGGAAACATCTACCAGAAGAATATTACCCCTCTGTGGAACCAAGAATAATCTCACCCAAAGCAAAACTCTTATAAAATATACCATTTTCTACCTTAGTCTCATCTTACAGAGACTAAAAATAGAGGCTTCAAAGCATAAGAAATGAAAATTTACCTCAATGTAAATATTTTATACACATTTACAAAAAATTTAAACTTCTCACTTATTTAAAATCGAACAAGGCTTTGGAAAGCAAAAACCCCTGGCTCTCCATTTTCCGTTAAATGTATTCTGATTTTAATAGAAATCAGTTGTAGAGTGTGATATTTCTCATATAACAGTATATTAATTCATGAGAAATAGATAAAAATGGAATTTGGATTTGCACTTTATCATTAATTCTTCAGGTTTTTTATTTCCTTCCTACTATATGAGAAGCACTGTGCTGAAGTTGATTGGAGAAATAATGATGATATAGATGCAGAGCCTGCCCTTCACACTGACCACAGTGCAGTTGGGAATTAGCACAGGTGGAGCGGGGATGGGAGAGCAAAATCCAGTTTCAGTCTACACTGTAAATACATACAGCCTTATTTGACAAACTGGTGAGTGTGCTCTAAGTCTATTTTAATAGGGACTGTGGGGCTTTTTGGAAATGAGCTCATTTTATGTGGAAGACAACCTAACCTAGTAATGAGGCCTTAGTTATTCAGTGGGAGGAGAGATTTCAATGTGTCAGATTCGTTTCTGGCTCATACCACCATGTACTCATGTCCATAGATAAGCCATATGGGGACACGACATGTGGTGCTTTTTAGGTGAGATATTGGGGCCTCAGAACTAATTTGGTGGCCCTGTATTTGAGTGTGATACGAAAGGGGCTGGAAGAATTCTCTCTCAGTTGGAGGTGGACTGTCGGGCAGTAGGTACTTCAAGGGTCCCAAAGTGGATTCAGGTGATAATTAGTGGAAGGCAGAATAGAAGCAGTGGTACAAAGGAGGAACAGTGTACATTAGGGCCAGCAAGGAGGTGCGATTTGCTAGGTGGCTACATTTTTATTCCAGGATACTCGGAAACAGTTAGTGCTGGTGGTGGTGGTCATATACAAAGCTCTTTTGGTGGCAAGTGCATGCTCGCAGGAAATTGTAGATATTCTAAAAGAGGCATGTATAGAGTGCTATGGAAGTTCCAATGAATCGAGAAAGTACTGCCTAGAAGGGGCAATGAAAACCCCATGAAGATGACATTAGAATAGGTCCTGAGTGACATGTAGACTTTGGATATTCAGAGATGGAAGTGCGTTAGGTACACAGTGGGAAAATGCCATTTGGTTTTGGTATGAAGGGAGAGAGGCAAGAGAACACACCACAGAGTTTATTTGGGGAGAGGTTATAAAAAGAAAGAATTGTTAATATGATCGAATGTTCCAGAAAGAAGATGAAAAGGAATAAAGAGAGTATTAGATTTATTATCAAGAAGAGAAAAGAGGACTGGCAAAAGCGTTGAAGATTGATTACTGAAAAAGTATAGACAATGGATTTTTTGAATAAATGTCTAATGGATTTTACTTATTGTCAATCTGAATAGTTAATTCTTGAATTTCATGGCAGGAATGTACTCAGTATGGCTCAATGACGACTATGGATCAGGGCAAGGACTGAGGCCTCCACACCAATGTTCTTCCCTCCAGATAACACTATTTCTTTAAATGGGGGGGTGTATTATATTCTTGTCGTTCAGTAATTCTTGTCCCACTGTATCCAAATAGACTTTTCTGGTGTTCACCATCTGGAGTAAAGATGACCTTGTAAATTTAATTTAATGCTATTTTAAAGGCAGCCACTAGAGGGCATCACTTTTTTTAAATAACGGGAGTGATGCTGTCCTGTTAACTTGAAATAATGCTTTCCAAAGAGGACCTAATCTAGTATAAAGGAAACTTGGTTACACTTACAAGATTCAAACTCTAATTTTTCTAATCCTAGTTCTTTCACCATCTCACCTGCCATTGAGTTTAGTTTTTCAGTCACTGATCCCTCTTTTATGAAATATATGCTACTCCCCACCCCATAAGATACGAATTCCATAGAATGGTATAGATTTTTCATTTTTATGGATTATCTGTTTTGTTCCCCCCAAACCCCAATTTATCTTCCCTCCTTCTCTTCCAACATACACATGCATGTGTGTGTGTGTGTGTGTGTGTGTGTGTGTGTATACTCACTTTGGGAGGAAAAGATGAGGTGCTTATAAATGCAATACAGTGTAGTATCTTATTAACATGGAACTTTAATACACATGCATGTGTGTGTGTGTGTGTGTGTGTGTATACTCACTTTGGGAGGAAAAGATGAGGTGCTTATAAATGCAATACAGTGTAGTATCTTATTAACATGGAACTTTAATACACATGCATGTGTGTGTGTGTGTGTGTGTGTATACTCACTTTGGGAGGAAAAGATGAGGTGCTTATAAATGCAATACAGTGCAGTATCTTATTAACATGGAACTTTAATACACATGCATGTGTGTGTGTGTGTGTGTGTGTGTGTGTGTATACTCACTTTGGGAGGAAAAGATGAGGTGCTTATAAATGCAATACAGTGCAGTATCTTATTAACATGGAACTTTAATACACATGCATGTGTGTGTGTGTGTGTGTGTGTGTGTATACTCACTTTGGGAGGAAAAGATGAGGTGCTTATAAATGCAATACAGTGCAGTATCTTATTAACATGGAACTTTAATACACATGCATGTGTGTGTGTGTGTGTGTGTGTGTGTGTGTATACTCACTTTGGGAGGAAAAGATGAGGTGCTTATAAATGCAATACAGTGCAGTATCTTATTAACATGGAACTTTAATACACATGCATGTGTGTGTGTGTGTGTGTGTGTGTGTGTGTGTATACTCACTTTGGGAGGAAAAGATGAGGTGCTTATAAATGCAATACAGTGTAGTATCTTATTAACATGGAACTTTAATACACATGCATGTGTGTGTGTGTGTGTGTGTGTGTGTATACTCACTTTGGGAGGAAAAGATGAGGTGCTTATAAATGCAATACAGTGTAGTATCTTATTAACATGGAACTTTAATACACATGCATGTGTGTGTGTGTGTGTGTGTGTATACTCACTTTGGGAGGAAAAGATGAGGTGCTTATAAATGCAATACAGTGTAGTATCTTATTAACATGGAACTTTAATACACATGCATGTGTGTGTGTGTGTGTGTGTGTGTATACTCACTTTGGGAGGAAAAGATGAGGTGCTTATAAATGCAATACAGTGCAGTATCTTATTAACATGGAACTTTAATACACATGCATGTGTGTGTGTGTGTGTGTGTGTATACTCACTTTGGGAGGAAAAGATGAGGTGCTTATAAATGCAATACAGTGTAGTATCTTATTAACATGGAACTTTAATACACATGCATGTGTGTGTGTGTGTGTGTATACTCACTTTGGGAGGAAAAGATGAGGTGCTTATAAATGCAATACAGTGTAGTATCTTATTAACATGGAACTTTAATACACATGCCTGTGTGTGTGTGTGTGTGTGTGTGTGTGTGTGTGTGTGTATACTCACTTTGGGAGGAAAAGATGAGGTGCTTATAAATGCAATACAGTGTAGTATCTTATTAACATGGAACTTTAATACACATGCATGTGTGTGTGTGTGTGTGTGTGTGTATACTCACTTTGGGAGGAAAAGATGAGGTGCTTATAAATGCAATACAGTGTAGTATCTTATTAACATGGAACTTTAATACACATGCCTGTGTGTGTGTGTGTGTGTGTGTGTGTGTGTGTGTGTGTGTATACTCACTTTGGGAGGAAAAGATGAGGTGCTTATAAATGCAATACAGTGCAGTATCTTATTAACATGGAACTTTAATACACATGCATGTGTGTGTGTGTGTGTGTGTGTGTGTATACTCACTTTGGGAGGAAAAGATGAGGTGCTTATAAATGCAATACAGTGCAGTATCTTATTAACATGGAACTTTAATACACATGCATGTGTGTGTGTGTGTGTGTGTGTGTGTGTGTGTGTATACTCACTTTGGGAGGAAAAGGTGAGGTGCTTATAAATGCAATACAGTGTAGTATCTTATTAACATGGAACTTTAATACACATGCATGTGTGTGTGTGTGTGTGTGTGTGTGTATACTCACTTTGGGAGGAAAAGATGAGGTGCTTATAAATGCAATACAGTGTAGTATCTTATTAACATGGAACTTTAATACACATGCATGTGTGTGTGTGTGTGTGTGTGTATACTCACTTTGGGAGGAAAAGATGAGGTGCTTATAAATGCAATACAGTGTAGTATCTTATTAACATGGAACTTTAATACACATGCATGTGTGTGTGTGTGTGTGTGTGTGTATACTCACTTTGGGAGGAAAAGATGAGGTGCTTATAAATGCAATACAGTGCAGTATCTTATTAACATGGAACTTTAATACACATGCATGTGTGTGTGTGTGTGTGTGTATACTCACTTTGGGAGGAAAAGATGAGGTGCTTATAAATGCAATACAGTGTAGTATCTTATTAACATGGAACTTTAATACACATGCATGTGTGTGTGTGTGTGTATACTCACTTTGGGAGGAAAAGATGAGGTGCTTATAAATGCAATACAGTGTAGTATCTTATTAACATGGAACTTTAATACACATGCATGTGTGTGTGTGTGTGTATACTCACTTTGGGAGGAAAAGATGAGGTGCTTATAAATGCAATACAGTGCAGTACCTTATTAACATGGAACTTTAATACACATGCATGTGTGTGTGTGTGTGTGTGTGTGTATACTCACTTTGGGAGGAAAAGATGAGGTGCTTATAAATGCAATACAGTGTAGTATCTTATTAACATGGAACTTTAATACACATGCCTGTGTGTGTGTGTGTGTGTGTGTGTGTGTGTGTGTGTATACTCACTTTGGGAGGAAAAGATGAGGTGCTTATAAATGCAATACAGTGTAGTATCTTATTAACATGGAACTTTAATACACATGCATGTGTGTGTGTGTGTGTGTGTGTGTGTATACTCACTTTGGGAGGAAAAGATGAGGTGCTTATAAATGCAATACAGTGTAGTATCTTATTAACATGGAACTTTAATACACATGCATGTGTGTGTGTGTGTGTGTGTGTGTGTGTGTGTATACTCACTTTGGGAGGAAAAGATGAGGTGCTTATAAATGCAATACAGTGTAGTATCTTATTAACATGGAACTTTAATACACATGCATGTGTGTGTGTGTGTGTGTGTATACTCACTTTGGGAGGAAAAGATGAGGTGCTTATAAATGCAATACAGTGTAGTATCTTATTAACATGGAACTTTAATACACATGCATGTGTGTGTGTGTGTGTGTGTGTATACTCACTTTGGGAGGAAAAGATGAGGTGCTTATAAATGCAATACAGTGTAGTATCTTATTAACATGGAACTTTAATACACATGCCTGTGTGTGTGTGTGTGTGTGTGTGTGTGTGTGTGTGTATACTCACTTTGGGAGGAAAAGATGAGGTGCTTATAAATGCAATACAGTGTAGTATCTTATTAACATGGAACTTTAATACACATGCATGTGTGTGTGTGTGTGTGTGTGTGTGTGTGTGTGTGTATACTCACTTTGGGAGGAAAAGATGAGGTGCTTATAAATGCAATACAGTGTAGTATCTTATTAACATGGAACTTTAATACACATGCATGTGTGTGTGTGTGTGTGTGTGTGTATACTCACTTTGGGAGGAAAAGATGAGGTGCTTATAAATGCAATACAGTGTAGTATCTTATTAACATGGAACTTTAATACACATGCATGTGTGTGTGTGTGTGTGTGTGTATACTCACTTTGGGAGGAAAAGATGAGGTGCTTATAAATGCAATACAGTGTAGTATCTTATTAACATGGAACTTTAATACACATGCATGTGTGTGTGTGTGTGTGTGTGTGTATACTCACTTTGGGAGGAAAAGATGAGGTGCTTATAAATGCAATACAGTGTAGTATCTTATTAACATGGAACTTTAATACACATGCATGTGGTGTGTGTGTGTGTGTGTATACTCACTGTGGGAGGAAAGATGAGGTGCTTATAAAATGCAATACAGTGTAGTATCTTATTAACATGGAACTTTAATACACATGCATGTGGTGGTGTGTGTGTGTGTGTGTGTGTGGTATACTCACTTGGGAGGAAAAGATGAGGTGCTTATAAATGCAATACAGTGTAGTATCTTATTAACATGGAACTTTAATACACATGCATGTGTGTGTGTGTGTGTGTGTGTGTGTGTGTGTGTGTGTATACTCACTTTGGGAGGAAAAGATGAGGTGCTTATAAATGCAATACAGTGTAGTATCTTATTAACATGGAACTTTAATACACATGCATGTGTGTGTGTGTGTGTGTGTGTGTTTGTGTGTATACTCACTTTGGGAGGAAAAAGATGAGGTGCTTATAAATGCAATACAGTGTAGTATCTTATTAACATGGAACTTTAATACACATGCATGTGTGTGTGTGTGTGTGTGTGTATACTCACTTTGGGAGGAAAAGATGAGGTGCTTATAAATGCAATACAGTGTAGTATCTTATTAACATGGAACTTTAATACACATGCATGTGTGTGTGTGTGTGTGTGTGTGTATACTCACTTTGGGAGGAAAAGATGAGGTGCTTATAAATGCAATACAGTGTAGTATCTTATTAACATGGAACTTTAATACACATGCATGTGTGTGTGTGTGTGTGTGTGTGTGTATACTCACTTTGGGAGGAAAATATGAGGTGCTTATAAATGCAATACAGTGCAGTATCTTATTAACATGGAACTTTAATACACATGCATGTGTGTGTGTGTGTGTGTGTGTGTATACTCACTTTGGGAGGAAAAGATGAGGTGCTTATAAATGCAATACAGTGTAGTATCTTATTAACATGGAACTTTAATACACATGCATGTGTGTGTGTGTGTGTGTGTGTATACTCACTTTGGGAGGAAAAGATGAGGTGCTTATAAATGCAATACAGTGTAGTATCTTATTAACATGGAACTTTAATACACATGCATAGTATCTTATTAACATGGAACTTTAATACACATGCATGTTGTGTGTTGTGTGTGTGTGTGTGTGTGTATACTCACTTTGGGAGGAAAAGGATATGAGGGCTTGCTAAATGCAATACAAGTGTAGTATCTTATTAACATGGGAACTTTAATACACAGGCATGTGTGAGTGTGTGTGTGTTGGTGTGTATACTCACTTTGGGAGGAAAAGATGAGGTGCTGTATAAATGCAATACAGTGCTCAGTATCTTATTACCTGGACTTTATATACACATGCATGTGTGTGTGTGTGTGTGGTGTGGTATACTCACTTTTGGGAGGAAAAGATGAGGTGCTTATAAATGCAATACAGTGTAGTATCCTTATCACATGGACCTTTGTAATACACATGCATGTGTGTGTGTGTGTGTGTGTGTGTGTATACTCACTTTGGGAGGAAAAGATGAGGTGCTTATAAATTCAATACAGTGTAGTATCTTATTAACATGGAACTTTAATACACATGCATGTGTGGTGTGTGGGTGTGTGTGTGTGT